>NC_051217.1:24954915-25094915 GCF_015220715.1 Pygocentrus nattereri | reverse complement strand
TCTATCTATCTGTTTGTCTGTCTATCTGTCTATCTATCTGTTTGTCTGTCTATCTGTCTATCTATCTGACTGTCTGTCTGTCTCTCCATCTATCTGACTATCTGTCTGTCTCTCCATCTACCTGACTGTCTGTCTGTCTATATATCCATCTCTCTGTCTATCTATCCATCTCTCTGTCTGTCTCTCCATCTGTCTATCTATCTGTCTGTCCAACTGTCTATCTATCTGTCTGTCTGTCCCTCCGTCTATCTGTCTATTGATCTCTCTCTCTCCATCTATCTATCTACCTGTTTGTCTGTCTGTCTGTCTGTCTCTCCATCTATCTGACTATTTGTCTGTCTCTCCATCTATTTGTCTGTCTATCTATCTGTTTGTCTGTCTATCTGTCTATCTATCTGTTTGTCTGTCTGTCTCTCCATCTATCTGACTGTCTGTCTGTCTCTCCATCTATCTATCTGTCTGTCTGTCTCTCCATCTATCTGACTATCTGTCTGTCTATCTATCTGTTTGTCTGTCTATCTGTCTATCTATCTGTTTGTCTGTCTGTCTCTCCATCTATCTGACTGTCTGTCTGTCTCTCCATCTATCTGATTGTCTGTCTGTCTCGCCATCTATCTGACTATCTGTCTGTCTCTCCATCTATCTGACTGTCTGTCTGTCTATCTATCCATCTGTCTATTGATCTCTCCCTCTCTCTGTCTGTCTCTCCATCTATCTGTCTGTCTGTGTGTCTGTCTGTCCCTCCGTCTATCTGTCTATTGATCTCTCCCTCTCTCCATCTATCTATCTACCTGTTTGTCTGTCTGTCTGTCTGTCTCTCCATCTATCTATCTATCAATCTATCTATCTATCTATCTATCTATCTATCTATCTATCTATCTATCTATCTATCTATCTATCTATCTATCTGTCTCTCCATCTATCTGTCTGTCTGTCTCTCCATCTATCTAGCTGTCTATCTTTCCATCTAGCTGTCTATCTTTCCGTCTAGCTGTCTATCTTTCCATCTAGCTGTCTTTCCATCTGTCTCTCCATCTATCTGTCTGTCTATCTGTCTCTCTATCTAGCTGTCTGTCTGTCTATCGATTGATCTCTCTCTCTCCATCTATCTATCCATCTATCTCTCTCTCTCTCTTACATATTTTATTTGTTTTATTCTTAACCCATTGTGTCCTCTCTCTCCATCTATCTATCCATCTGTCTTTCCATCTAGCTGTCTGTCTTTCCAACTGTCTGTCTATCAAACTCGATCTCTCTCTCTCTCTCTCTCTCTCTCTCTCTCTCTCTCTCTATCTATCCATATATCCATCTCTCTCTCCATCTATCCATCTCTCTCCCATTTCAAACTCTCTCTCTCTATCTATCCATCTATCCGTCTGTCTGTCTGTCTATCTGTCTATCTGTCTCTCCATCTGTCTGCCTATCTGTCTCTCCATCTGTCTGTCTAGCTGCCTGTCTTTCCGTCTAGCTGCCTGTCTTTCCGTCTAGCTGCCTGTCTTTCCGTCTAGCTGTCTGTCTTTCCGTCTAGCTGTCTGTCTGTCTCTAGTGCTTCATGCAAACACATGGAAGTGCTTAATTGACCCCATTCGTTTCTGTACTTGTTCAGAACGCAGGATTTTCAGGATTCTGCAAACACTAAAAGGCCTATTCCAAATCTAATGCATCGGCTCCTGAAATCTCCTGTCCAACACCTGCAGTCCTCAGACTCTTCCAAATGAAAGGCAAACAAACTCACAGGTCAATGTGGATTATAACTGTGGCTCTCGAGTGTTGCGACTGTCTAAGACAAAGCTTCCCTAAGTGTAGTCTGCAGGTCTTTTGACCCCAGTATACACTAGAAGGACAAAGATTTTGGGACACGCCTCTTTATAAATTGAATTCAGGCGTTTCATTCAGTCTCAGTGCTACAGGTGTATAAAACCAAGCCCATAGCTTTTACACACATTAGTGAAAGAATGATGTTCCACCATCAGCTGTGAGTGTTTTACTGAAAAGTGAAAGTGTTCAGGAATCACAGTGACTCAGCCGTGAACTGTCAGAATATGTAAAGTTAGAGAGTAGCTCGCAGAGTTCTGAGTAGCATAGAGCAACACTCATCAACACTGATCAATGCCTGCAGAGTTCAGACCTCCTCTGGCATCAACATCAGCACAGACACTGCAGCAGGAGCTTCATGGCAGGGTTTCCATGGTTGAGCAGCTGCATGAAACCTTACATCACCAAGCACAATGACAGGCGCCAGCTAGAGTAGAGTAAAGTGCTGCCACTGGACTCTGGAGCAGTGGAAACGTGTTCTGTGGAGTGACCAATCAGCTCCTCTATCTGTCAGTCTGATAGAGGAGTCTGGGTTTGGCGGTTGCCAGAGGAACGGTACTTGTCTGACTGATGTGCCAAGAGTAAGCTTTGGTGGAGGGGGGATTATGGTGTGTTGTTTTTCAGGAGTTGGGCTCGGGCCCTTAGTTCCAGTGAAAGGAACTCTTAATGCTTCAGCACCAAGAGATTTTGGACAATTTCATGCTCCCAACTTTGTGGGAACAGTTTGGGGACGGCCCCTTCCTGTTCCAACATGACTGCACACCAGTGCACAAAGCAGGTCCATAAAGACATGGATCAGCTAGTTTGGTGTGGAAGAACTTGACTGGCCTGCACAGAGTCCTGACCTCAACCCGATAGAACACATTTGGGATGAATTACAGCGGAGACAGGCCTTCTTGTCCAACATCAGCACCTGACCACACAAATGCGCTTCTTTATGAATGGAGAGTAGACCAACTCCATATTAATGCCTATGGATTTAGAATGGGATTCACAGAAGCTCCTGTAGGAGTGATGTGTAGATGTCCCAATACTTTTGACTAGATGTATGTTTATACCATTTCATCGTTGTCTAAAGAAAAACATCTCCAGAACAGTAAGTTAACAGGAGAGGGCAAAAACGCTCTTCAATTTCAATGTAACTTATGGGAAAGAGATTTTATTGGTCCAATCATCATGAAATTTGCACCCAATGTAAAGGACAGCTAGAGCTGGAAATATACAGTAAATTAAAAATCATTAAAAAAAGAGATATTTGTATTATATATGACTCACTGTGCTAAACAACCAGTTCCTTCTTATTGTCAATACAGCGCATTATTTGATTCATGGTATTTAACCCTTTTAAATCCAGGCTTATCAGATAATGACTACACAGACTGCAACAAAAAACCGGCTGAGCAATTCTTAGATTATAAGAAGAACTACTCTCTCAGCACTGCAGTAACACTGATGTGGTGGTGGTGGTGTGTTAGTGTATGTTGCGCTGGTGCGAGTGGATCAAACACAGCAGTGCTGCTGAGTTTTTAAACACTGTGCCCACTCACTGTCCGCTCTATTAGACACTCCTACCTTGCTGGTCTACCTTGTAGATGTAAAGTCAGAGACGATAGCTCATCTGCTGCTGCACAGTTTGTGTTGGTCATCCTCTAGTCCTTCATCAGTGGTCACAGGACGCTGCTCACAGGACGCTGTTGGCTGGGTATTTTTGGTTGGTGGACTATTCTCAGTCCAGCAGCGACACTGAGGTGTTTAAAAACTCCAGCAGCACTGCTGTGTCTGATCCACTCAGACCAGCGCAACACACACTAACACACCACCACCACCTCAGTGTTACTGCAGTGCTGAGAATGATCCACCACCCAAATAGTACCTGCTCTGTGAGGGTCCATGGGGGTCCTGACCACTGAAGAACAGGGTAACAAAATATCAGAGAAACAGATGGGCTACAGTCTGTAACTGTAGAACTGCAAAGTGAAACTATACAGTAAGTGGAGCTGATAAAATGGACAGTGAGCGTAAAAACAAGGAGGTGTTTTAATGTTATGGCTGATGTGTATGCGTGTGTGTGTGTTATTATTTCAGTGTAAGATCAAAGGAATGCTCTCTGGGATGCTGCGTGTCTGAGGAGTGAACAGCTGATTTAGAGACTGAGTGTAAAGCACATTCTAAAAGGCAGATTAGCGCAAAAACTGGAAACTGCTTTGAACTGTGCACAACTGGCTGCCATAACGCCGCGTATAGTTTATGAATTTCAGCCCTTCTTTAATGTTAAGAGAGTGTGTGCACTGTGAAAAATACACAGTTGAACCATATACACCGCGTCCCTACACACACACACTCCTCTCACACATCATCAGCCCGCACTGCTGGAAATTACCAGCTGCATTTGTATAAATAGGTCAGAGTGTTTCTGGAGTACTGGAGCTCATTTACTGTTGGACATGAAGCTCAGGCAACACAACCCCAATGAAAACACACACAGACATGCACACACGCATACACACACACATACACAAACACAGACACATGTACAGACACACACACGCACACAGACACACACGCGCACACAGACACACATGCATGCACACACAGACAGATGCACACACACAGACACACACATGCACAGACACACACAGACACACATGCTCACACACACATGCGCGCACAGCCACACACACAGACACACACAAACACACAATCACACACAATCTCACGCACACAGACACACGCACAGAAAAACACACACACGTGCACAGACACACATACGCACACGCAGAGACACGCATGCAAACACACGCATGCACACACACAGACATACAAACATGCACGCACAGAGACACAGACACACAGACACACACGCACCCACGCACAGACACACACGCACAGACACACACACACGCATGCACGCACAGACACACACGCACGCACAGACACACGCACGCACAGACACACGCATGCACAGACACACGCACACACATACGCGCACAGACACACATGGATTAGAATGGATTAGATCAGGCTCATAAATAAACAGCCCTGCGATGGACTGGCAACCTGTCCAGGCTGTCTCTTGCCTTCCGCCCAATGACCGCTGGGATAGGCTCCAGCTCCCCCCGCGACCCAGAAGGAGAAGCGGCTTAGAAGATGTGATCAGGTGTGTGTGTGTGATAAATAAACACAGCTATTTAGCACAGCTGTGATGTTTCTCTTAAAAAAGTTGGTTCTTCAAGGGTTCCTTATTTGAAGACAAATATAAGACAAAGGTTCTGTATAGAACCATGAACACTCAATCTGCATGCTTTAATGGTTCTCTGCATGTGAAAAGGTTCTTCAAGATCATGGAGAATGTGTTGTATATGATTCTATATAGAACCACAAAGGTCCTGCTGTTGTCAAGCTTGTAACAAAGGAAGAACCCTTTTTGGTGCTACATGCACACTTAAAATGATGGGTTTTTGAAGAGTTAATTAGTAAATAAAATGGTTCTAAATAGCAAATGAACACTCAAAGAACCATTTGCATGATTAGAAGGTTCTGGAAGTGTTCTTCAGATTGATGGAAAATGGGTTCTATGTAGAACCTTTTTTTTAGAAGGATTCCATATAGCCATGAAAAGGGTTTGGCTATTGCTACAAGCTTTGGCATCATAACAACAGAAGAACCTTTTTTTGCACCACACAGAATCATATACAACACATTCTCCATCATTCCGAAGAACCGTTGCACCATGCAGAGAACCATTTAAGCATATTAATGGTTCTTTGTGTGTTCAGGACTCAGACAAGAACCATTTTCTTTAGTAAAAAACACTTGTTGGTACTATATAGAACAGACAACCATTTAAGCATGCAAATGTTTTGTGAGTGTTCATGGTCCTAAATACAACCATCCCTTTACTGAAGAACCCTTGAAGAACCATCTTTTTCATGTATGTAAGTGTTTCTGATAAAAGGGCCACTGAGTGTCAGTAGAAAACAGATGGTACTCACACACTCTGAACCCGGGCGATGCTGACCCAGACGACGCTGACCTGGACGACGCTGACCCGGACGACGCTGACCCAGATGCCCCCTGCTGTTCGCTGTTGTAAACGGTGGTGACGTTTCCGCGCTCGCAATAGTTTATGCAGCGGGTCTGGGAGCATCTCAGCCTGCAGATTGTCGGAGTGAAGAGAACTTTGATCCGCTCAGAACCTCCGAGGACTCCGAAGGTCCGCTGGCCACTGGCCGTCTGTCCGGTAGCCGTTTGACCAACAGCTGGACGAGACCACAAAGTCAAGCCGAAGCAAAGCAGAACAATCAGTCTCAGAAGCATGATGGGTCCTCTATACACACACATTACACGCACAAGCACATGTTCACAGGACACACACACTCACTCACTCACACACACGCAGTGCAGAACAGCCGAGGAAAGTCCATGCAATCCAGTTATTCCCTTCCTGACTTTCTTTGCTCTTGTATCCACAAAAGTACCTGCAAAAAGGAGCAAAACTGGAGAAAAACACCTTTTTTGACTTTGAAAGTTTCAAAAAAGATTAAAAAAACAAACAAAAATACAGATGTAAACTGACAGACCTCTCAGGCACCTGCGTATGTGTCTGAGTCTGTGCTTATAAGCAGGAATATAAGCCCAACTGGGGAAAGAAGGCTGTCCTGATAACTGAGAGCAGCACCGTTAGTCTGATTCGCTCTAAGAACCAGTTTAAGTCTGAAACAGAGACGATATCCATCACTTTCTGGAGGGAAATAATCACAACCGCCAGCACCACTGAGCTGCTCTCTCTCCGCTCTCGTCATATGAGCACAGAGTGAAGGGGCGGTGAAAGAGGGGAGAGAGGGAGAGAGACAGAGAGACAGAGAGAGAGAGAAGGGGGGAGAGAGAGAGAGAGAGAGAGAGAGAGGGAGGGAGAGAGAGAGAGAGAGAGAGAGAGAGAAAAGGAGAGAGAGGGAGGGGGAGAGAGGGATAAAGAGAGAGAAGAAATGTAGAGAAAGGGAGAGAAGAGAGAGGGACAGGGTGAAAGACAGCAGGAGAGAGAGAATATGACAGAGAGAGAGGGAGAGGGAGAGGAGAGAGAAAAAGAGAGAAAGAGTGTGGAAGAGGAGAAATGTAGAAAGATAGAGAGGAGGATATAGAGAGAGAAAGAGTGAAAGAGAGAGAAAGGAAGAGAGAAAGAAAAGTAGAGAGGGAGAGAAAGTGAGAGAAAGAAAGAGTTATGACAATGAAGGCGAGAGAGAGAGAGAGAGAGAGAGAGAGAGAGAGAGAGTTGGAATCTGTTTCTCTGGCACACGACATGTGGATGAGGTCAGCAGTGTTTTTGGAAGGGTGTGTGTGTGTGTGTGTGTGTGTGTGATGGGGGTGGACAGAGTGAGGAGTGTATTTTTTCTCTTTGTGTTTTCTACGTCGTCACTGCCGTCTCTGCAGCTCTAAACCTCCTGATAAATGTATGTGAGCTCACTCACTCACTAACACACACTCACTCAGTAACACACACCCACTCATCAACACACACTAACACACACACCCACTCAGTAAAACACACTCACTCAGTAACACACACCTACTCAGTAACACATACTCACTAACCAACACACACACACACACACACACACACACACACACACACACACTCACTAACCAGCTCACACTCACTAACCAACACACCCACTAACATACTCACTAACAAACACACACACTCAGTAAAACACTCACTAACACACACCCACTCAATAACACACACTCATTAACAAACTCACTAACCAGCACACACTCGCTAACATACTCACTAACCAACACACACACTCACTAACCAGTACACACACTCACAAACACATACCCACTCAGTAACACACACTCACTAAAATACTCACTAACACACACACACACACACACACACACACACACACACACACACACACACACTTACTAACCAGCACACTCTCACTAACCCACACACACCCACTAACATACTCACTAACCAACACACACCCACTTAGTAACACACACTCACTAACCAGCACACACACACATTCACTAACACACACTCACTCACTCATTACTACACACTCACTAACCAACACACACACACACACACACACACACACACACACACACACACACACACACACACACACACATTCACTAACACACACTCACTCACTCATTACTACACACTCACTAACCAACACACACACACACACACACACACACACATTCACTAACACACACTCACTAACCAACACGTACACACATTCACTAACACACACTCACTCACTCCTAGTACTAATTATTCAGTAGTTACTATAAATTATTCAGTACCTAGAATGGATTATTCAGTACCTAGTATTAATGATTCAGTATTTATTCAGTAACCAATATAGATTATTCTTTTAAGAATGTTTTTATTGGAATTATTGATTCAGTACTTAGTATGAACTATTCAGTGTCTACTGTAAATGATTCAGCATTTATTTAGTAACCAGTATGGATTATTCTTTAACTACTATGATTTTTTCAGGAACTGCTAGGAATTATCTAATATGTATTAGTCAGTAACCACACTGTTAGAAATGAAGGTTCTGTTAAGGTACCGTTCTTGTTCATCAAGGTACAAACAGTGTAAATGTTCCCTCAAAGCTCCAGCAGTGGCTCTAAGGTCTGATTGTGATCCTTAAATCAGTTTTTCCAGGTGAAAAGTTGGTATTTGTACCTTTTCATAACCGAAAAACAGAACAGTAGAATAAAAACCTGGAGGTGAGGCAGGGTGTGTGGAGTCAGTACAGCTTAGAACAGATCATTTCAGTGGATTGTGGTTCAGTTATGTTCCCTGAGTGAAGGCACTGAGATGGAGCCCTGAGGGTTTATTTCTGAGAGTGTACTGCAATAAATCATTCAAAACCTACTATGAACTGCTCTGTAAGTACTGTGTATTTTTTAGCACCTACTATGAATTATTTGGTATTTACTATGCATTACAGAAGTAAACAGCTATTAAATTCACCCTAACTGTCCACTCTTTCTAACCTCACCTCAAAACCTAAACAACTCTCTATTGCCTCAGGGCAACAAACCCATTTCCTCACTTTACAATAACATTTTACATATTTAATGACAATGACAGGGTTAACATAAAAAGGGCAAAGTCTGCACAAGTCTATAAAGAGCATGTACTTGGTCACCATGTTTTTGTGGACACTTTGAAACCTCTTTTAAAAATTCAGTATCATTTGTTTTTTTCTTATGAATGGCATGGTGGCGTGGTGGGTAGTGCTGTCGCCTTACAGCAAGGAGGGCCTGGGTTTGATTCCCTGGCCGGGCGACCAGCGTCCTCTCTGTGTGGAGTTTGCATGTCCTCCCCGTGTCTGTGTGGGTTTCCTCTGGGTTCTCTGGCCCCTGCGATAGACTGGCGACCTGTCCAGGGTGTATCCTGCCTTCAGCCCAGTGACAGCTGGGATAGGCTCCAGCCCCCCCTCACCACTTCAGGGAACAGGGCTCTATATCGTTTCTTCCCGTCATTGTACTAAAAGGACCCACGCTTACATTATATCCTAAAAAATGTTTTTGAAATTAATAATCAGGTCAATTTTACGCAAGAAAGAACTGTAGAAGGTTAACACTAATCCTAACCCTAATACTGTTAAATATCTGGGTTTCATCAAATATCAACAATTTGTGCATCTAAATATTTAGCACATTTTTTTTGCAAGCTAAACGTGAGCTATTTCACAAATTTAAGGGGTGCAGACTGACTCCACCGTCTCTGTAAAGACGCCTTCATGCCTACAGTGCACAGGAGCGATCTCAGGGCTCAGCGCGAAGCCCACATGTGCACAACTGCTCCAGACTGCTCAGGTATATGGTATGAGTAGTGCTGGTTTAGAAGTTCAGCATAGGGGCCTCCTAAAAACCTCTATTTGATAGAGGGACGGATTTATCCCCCACACCTGTGGGCTGCAGACTGCGTCCTAACACTGCCAAATCCTGCTGGTGGAATAAGGCCTGGTGGAGCACTAAATTAGCCATGCTACTGCAGGGAGGATCCAGCGCTGTCTGCCTCCACGTGGATGATCTATAGACTGCCTTATCCCAAACTACCCCTGCTGGTGACCCGTAATGGTACCTTCAAAAGGACACATGAGGTCATTAGTGAACACAACAGGCTGTACATGTGGAAGAAACACTAACTTTGTTTAAAAAAAAAAAAAGATTTTCAAGAGAAAGCAGACAGAGAGCTTATTAACACAGAACAAAAGGGTCTGACTCGGCATGAATATGCGCAGCAACAGTGTCCAACTAATTGGACTGTGCGAGTTCGGCTCTAATCAGATCCACCTGACTCTCCTTTTCAGATTCAACGTTCTTTAGCTCGGTTCTGTTACCAACAAAAAAGCATGAAGGCTTTTCCCATCTGTTTTGAGTGAATTGGTTCACTGTAGAGAAACTTACCGATACACAGTTCCTTACATTGGCGGCAGGAGGAACCTACAAATGTGCTGTGAATTTCAAGCTGTGTACACTTTTTTAAAAAGACGGTTCTTTGAGGGTTCACTAGTGAAGGCAAAGGTTCTGTTTAGAGACATTTGACTCAAAGAACCACTTGCATGCTTATATGGTTCTCTGTATGGTGATATTGTTCTTCAGATTATGTGTTCTATCTGGTTCTGTGTAGTACAAAAGGGCTCTTCTGTTGTTACAATGTGAAGCTTGTAACAATAGAAGAACCCTTTTTTGTGTTATATGGAACCTTTCTCAAAGAGGTTCTATACAGAACCATATACAACACATCATCCATCAATCTGAAACATGATGAAATTGTCAGATTGTTGGAGAATGTGTTCTTTATAGAACATGTAGTATATGGTTCTATATAGAACCCCAAAGGTACTATTTATCCTTACAACCCCCTGTGTGTACCTCCCCACTTTGTATAAATTTTAAAAGCAAATTTAATTTAAAAAACAAATTGTAAAACTATCATAAAACAGCATCTCAGTCATCAGGCAGTAAATACACAACCATTTCATGTAGGAACTTTCTGTGAGGAGCTTTTAGAGGGGGACGTCTGGTTCCTATCACCACCACTGTGAATAATTACTGACTTATTTATAGTAGATTTTGAATAGTTCATACTAAGTACTGAACCATTAATAATAGGTGCTGGATAATTTAAAGAAGGCAATGAAAAGTTTATAGTAGATACTAAATAATTAGTACTAGGTAATGAATAATTCATACTAGGGACCAAGTACGTCTTTGTATACACAGAATAATTTATAGTATATACTAAATGACAATAACAGTGTAGGAGGCGGTACTCAGGCATAACTGATCTCAAACATCTACTTCCAACAAACACCAGCAAAACCAAATGCTGTCTTTGTTTTCCTCCAAGTCACACCATTACTGTAAAACTCCCAATGTTAAGGCCAGAGCGCACTGACTGGACACAAACCAACAGTTTAGTTTGTGTGCCGTACCTCTTTCTGATTGCTGAAAGATCCCAAAATGCTACATTCTAGTCCACCTTGTCACTCTGGATCATTTGGCTTGTCAGTCCTTTTTCTGGATGTTAGACAAACATCAGGAGACCAGCTGAAAACATCAGAATGCTGGTGTTTGTCCTTGTGCGGATGGGTCACTCCAGCCTTCAGAAATAAGGATGCCAGGTGGTGGAGAAAATTGACATTTGGTGAAGAATGTTGGTGTTTGATGGAGAACATTCTATTCTGTGGAGAATGCTGATGGTTGATTGAGCATGTTGATGTTTTCTGGACAGCTGGTGTTGGTGGATAATGCTGATGTGTGCATGCACTTGTGAATGTTGTTGTATGTTGGAAATTGGTGATGTTCTGCAGTGTTTATTGGTGTTTGGTGAACAGTTGTGGTGTTGCAGATTGGTTGAGAATGTTAGGGTTTGGTACAGAATGCCAGTGTTAGGTAGAGTTAGGTGAGTGATAGGTGAGAATGTTGATGGTTGGTGGACAGTCTTGGTATTTGATGGAGAATGACACTGTTTGGAGGACAACTGTGTTTTCTAGAATTGATGGTGTTTGTTGGACAATAATTGCTTAGAAGGGAAGGACAGTGTTGTGGAATGTTTGGTATTGTCAGTGTTTGAAGGGCAGTCTTAGTATTTGATAGGGAATGGGAGAATGAAAGCGTTTTTTGGAAGACACTGGTGTGTTTTGGCCTTTGATGGTGTTTGTTGGACAGTAATGGTGCCTGGTAGAGAATAATAGTGTTATGGAATGTTGGCAGTGTTTGTTGCAGGACATTGGTGTATTCTAACAATCGATGGTATTTGTTGGACAATTATGGTGCCTTTTAGAAAATGACTGTGTTGTGGAATGTTTGAGGATGTTAGTGTTAGGTAGCGAATGCCAGCATTTGGTGGACTGTCTTGGTAGAGAACAATAGTGTTGTGGAATGTTTGAAAATGTCAGTGTTTGGTGGACAGTATCAGTGTTTGATGGAAAATGGGAGAATGACAGTGTTTGTTGGAAGTCACTGGTGTATTCCTGTGATTGATGGTGTTTGTTGGACAATAATGGTGCCTGATAGAGAACAATAGTGTTGTGGGATGTTTGAGAAAGTCAGTGTTTGGTGAGGAATGTCAGTGTTTGGCAGAAAGTCTTAGTATTGATGGAAAAACTTGCTGTTTGAAAAAGAAAGGGGCTGTTTGTTGGAGAATGACAGTGTTTTCTGGTGAATGATTGTTTTGGAGATTGTTGAGAATGTCAGTAGGAAGAGAAAGACTGAAAATTATGATGATTGATACAAAATTCTGATATGTTTTGGAGAAAACTGGCTTGGTGTGCACTTAAGAAAGAGAAAGAGCAGGGCTGATGGTCAGGTTGTTTAGTTGGTGATGTCACAAGTTTTGGGGTTATTACTGTAATTACTAATGCAAGACTCCATGCCATGTGGGCCCTGTTATGCAAGCTCTCTCACACAGGCACGAACTCCACCCCAACTCCCCAGAACCCAGTTAGAAAGAGAAGACAATGGAGTAAAACTCAGGATGTGTAATCTACATGTCAGAGTGCTACAGAATAAATGCTAAGAACTCCAGGAATCAGTGTCTGCTTAAACCTTTCTCGCACTGGTATTACACTCTATACTCTCTGCCTGGTTTCACAGCTATGAAACCACTTGCAACCAGATCAGAGACGGGGTCAGTGTGGAGACAAGGAGGAAAACACTGAGTATATCACTGAGGTTAGCAGCACTGCCAACATCAACACTGCGTCAGACAAGAATCCTCATTTGGCAAAGTAGAGGTGACACACCAAAATCCAGATTGAATGCTTCCTTTGCCTCGGAGCTATAATCTCACTGAGTCTGAGCACAAATAATGAGCCTCCTATCCTCCAACTATGCTGCGATATGATTATACCTCACACACACACACATATTATCTAAACTGCTTCTCCTTCTGGGTCGCAGGGGGAGCTGGAGCCTATCCCAGCAGTCATTGGGCAGAAGGCAGGAAACACCCTGGTTAGGTCGCCAGTCCATCACAGGGCACAATTATACTTCTTTTATACTAAAAATTAGTAATTATGCTTTTTTACATTTTATGTACTTATCAGAGATATAGTAGACAAAATTACACTTAAGTATACTCGGCTTATACTGACAAGTACACAGAAAAGTCTAAGTATATCTGGCCTGTACTAGTGATTAATCTTTTGGTGGAGATGTACTTAAGACAAGTACGTATCCTTTTGTGGATGCTATTGTGGAGTGAATGAGCTATTTTGGGGTGAATAGCTCAGAGTAAACAGCACATTTGTGGAACTGGGCCTGCAGACTGCTTCTACTAACGAAAGAATGGGTGCTTTTCGCTAAGTGAAAGAATGGGTCGCTCTCAGGAGCTCAGTGAATTCCGTGAGTACTGTGATCAGATGCCACCTGTGCAACAAATCCATTTGTGAAATTTCCTCACTACTAAATATCACAGTTGACTGTCAGTGGGATTATAACAAAGTGGAAACAATTGGGAACAACAGCAAGTCAGCCACGAAGTGGTCGGCCATGAAAAATGACAGAGCTGGGTCAGCGGATGCTGAGGCTCATAGTGCGCAGAGGTCACTGACTTTCTGCAGAGTCAATCACTACAGACCTCCAAACTTCATGTGGCCTTCAGATCAGCTCAAGAACAGTGTAGAGAGCTTCATGGAATGGATTTCCATGGCTGAGCAGCTGCATCCAAGCCGTACATCACCAAACACAATGCAAAGCATGGAATGCAGTGGTGTAAAGCAAATACAACAAAAACAAATACTTTTGGCAACATAGTGTACAATGTTGTGTGCTGACAGCAGCAAAGTATTGAAATAATACAAGGATAATACTAGTACATTGACATTAGTATATTTACCCTATAAAGTATACTTGGGAAATATACTTCAACTTTACTTAAGTTCACTTAACAAAAAAACATTAACCCTTGTGTGGTTCTGGGGTCTGTGGAGCTCATTTTCAATGTTTACTAAAAGAAGAAATGATGCGATTTATTATTATTTCACCCTGAGATTCTTGGTCTTTGCTCATTTTCTGTGAAGGTCATATAAAATAACCAATTTTCAGTGTCTTCACTCTGTTCACCCCCCCCCCCCAACCATTTATATTACATGTGGTGTTGGGCTGAACCCGTGGGTAGTAAAAGTGTGGAGGTGCTGTGTCCTTCACTCTGTTCTCCTCCTACATGGCCTGCTGTTAGTGTGTGTGTGTGTGTGTGTGTGTGTGTGTGTGTGTGTGTGTGGACAACATGGACAGGCTTCTGACTGGCTACAGCTGCTACAGTAGAACTCTATGCTTGACACTCATGATATTTTAAACATCTACTATTTTTACATAAAATGTTATGACTGTATTGATTTAAATAAACAATGTGGTAGGTCCAGCAGACCACTGAGTAACAAACACATCAACACCACACAAGGGTTAAATATACTTGTTTTTTTGTAAGGGAAGAGTCATCATCATTATCCAGACACAGCCACAGCTTCCTAAGATATCTTTCTAAGAGATTTTATCTAAATGTGTTTACCAGAGGAATCTTGTTTTCAGCCTAGCTGTACGTAAATATTTGTGAGCGCGGTTTTGCACAACATCACCAAACTGGGTCAGGAGTGAAAAAGCAGGGCTTCTCCTCGTCCACAAGAATGCTGAGAAGCTGAAGAGCTGCCTCCCTCTCAACATTACACACTCGTGGAAACTTGGATCTGCTCTTTACGGCCTACAGTAAGAGTTGGGTTTCGAGAGATCTGGACTTCAGCAGCGATTCTTTCTTTTTTCCACGTGAGCACACGTCCCTCGTTCCGCTGTTCTCCACTCTAGCTGGCAGCGGGACTTGGGAGGGGAAGTGCAATGACTGTGGAGTTACCGAACAGCAGAGTGGGGTGGGCCGGTGGGGGGAGGGGGGGGGTACCCTGAGGTTGTGCTGGAAAAGCAGGGCTGTCAGAAGCTTGCCTGCAGAGGTTTGGGTGCTGTTAGATGTTGGCAGTGTTTGTGCTTCGTAGTAGGCATGACTGAAGAACACAGCCTTTAAATGTAACTGCTCCACTACAGCACATACATCTGGCCAAACTCTGCACTACGCTGAAAATCAGCGCTACACAGTTTCCCCAAAATATGGTACATCAGCCAGGAGGTGTTTGGAGTGTGAAGTCTGGAAATTGTTCTGAAATGAAACTGTTTCTAAAAAAGATTTAAACTTAAAGCTCAGGCTTCAATGGTAGGTACTAGACTAGTTCTTCAAGCGTTCTTTAGTAAAGACAATAGCTCTATATAGAACCATTTGCATGCTTAAAGGCTTCTTCTCATGGTGAAATGGTTCTATATAGAACCATGAAAACTCAAAGACCCCTTTGCATGATTAAAGGGTTCTTTGCATCATGAAAGGGTTTTTCAGGTTGAGGGAGAATGTGCTGTGGTTCTATGTTAAAACCTTTTTGAAAAGGTTTCCATTTCTTCTATTGGTATAAGAATAGAGGAATGCTTTTGGGAGCTATATACAAACTCTTTTCAAAAAAGAATGAGAGAGTAAAGAGTGAAAGACACAGCACCTCCACACTGAAAATGTTAGACATATCCATCTGTCTGTCTATCTGTTTGTCTATCAATCAATCTATCAATCTATCTGTCTATTTGTCTGTCTGTCTGTCTGTCTATCAATCAATCTATCAATCTTTCTATTTGTCTGTCTGTCTGTCTATCTATCAATCTGTCTGTCAATCAGTCTGTCTATCAATCAGTCTGTCTATCCGTCTATCAAGCAGTCTGCCTATCCGTCTATCAAGCAGTCTGTCTATCCGTCTATCAAGCACTCTGTCTATCCGTCTATCAAGCAGTCTGTCTGTCAGTCTGTCTGCCAGTCTGTCTAAATCACCAAGTCTAATATTTTTGTATCTGATGTTGTTTTAGGTCAAATACATGCAGAAATATAGAAAATTCATAAGGGTTCACAAACTTTCAAGCACCATTGTATGTTTGTCAGTCTGAAAGCTCAGCCCCCTTTAATTCCCCCATTTGCTGCCGCTCTAACGTGCTATGAGGTCATGCAGGAGACCAGCACAGCAGTTCCCATTAGCAAACTACATTCATCTCATCCAGAGTAATTACTGCACCTACAGCACTGGGCCAAGCCAAACAATGACAGGAATCTGCTACAATGGCCTATCTGAGCCTGTCTCATTCCAGGCTACCCCAAATTTACCCAGCGATAACCTTATCTCGCTCCACAAGTTCGCAAAAAGGAGGAAATGGTCCAAATTATTAAAACAAGATGTACTCCGTTCATGGCTGGCTTTGGGAAGTGGCTGCAGCTTTCACAGTGCACATGCTGCGTCCTGCTGTACCCAGATATATGTGGGCCAGGCGCTGTTTATAAAGCTGATGCACTCACACAACACCAAATCAGATGAAAACAGACCTCTGTGTGGCTTGTGGAGAACAATCATCATGAATGGGTGAAGTTAAACAGGCCCAACCCCTGCGTTTAACATTGGGAATGGTCAGGGTCAGGGTTTTGGGTTTAATGGAATAGTTTACCAGAAAAATTATTTAGATAATTATCCTTGTACCCTAAATGTGGCCATTTAGATCAGTAGATCTATGAGGTAAATACAACAGAAGTCTGTATCACTCAAAGGAAAGATTTTGGGTGACACAGATTTCCATCACCTGTTAGCTACATTAGTCTCAGAGATCTAGTCCAAAATTATATTAGGGCAGACAGTTAGGGTAAGTGGATAATGGTATAAATCTGATTTTTCAATCAGTTACACTTTTAAAACATATAAACATTCACACACCTCAACACACACATACACAGACACACACACACAGACACACACACACAGACACACACACACACACACACAAATAAATACACAGATTATGTATCACTGCTGTCAGAACATAACTCGTATCTCCTTTTTTTCAGTTTTTGAAACAATTTGAAAATGCTTGTTGCCTTTACATTGTGTGTAAATTGCATGAAGAATAGACAAACAGAAATGGCCAAACATGACTTGGAAAAATATCTGGTTCCATTGACATTACATTCAAAGTAAAGTGGGTTTTTTCTTTCTCCTGTAAAGTTATCATTCTGGAGATCCAAGGTTTTGTTCCGACAGCAGCGGAATACACAAACACACAAGCAAACACAGACCTGGTGTGTATACGAGTGTGTACTGGCCATGCTGGGTGTGGAAGGTCTTGGAGCTGGACTGCTGTGTCTCCGCAGCATTGGGGATGGACTGCAGTCTGCTCCTCTCTGTCTCGATGTGCTTCAGCAGAATATTAGTGATTTTACTCCCTCCAACTCCTCTGGCCAGGGCTTTCTTCAGCAGCGCTGCCTGAGGTTCCTTCACACTGGAAGCGTACACACACACACACACACACAACACAACACATACGCATCCGGTTATCATACAAAGTGTGCTCACAAACTCCTTAAACCTAAAGGGGAACTCCACTGACTTCTCAAAAATTCTGCATAATTAACTAGTTAAGATGTAAACAGGGCAGTTCAGAGCAGCTTGGTGTGAAACGCTCTGTTCTAGAGAAACTTACTGAGTTGTTCAGAGTGGTGGTGATAGGAACCAGACCTCTAAAGCTCCCTCACAGAAAGTTATCACAGTAAGAATACAATTAAAAACAGATGTATTCTTGACTAAACGGTCCCCAGTTATCTCATATTTTTTCAGCTGACATAATCTAAGACAAGGGTTATTACATGAAATGGTTATGGATTCATTGTATGATGTCTGAGACACTGTTTTAGGTTAGTTTTGAGAAGATTTTGATCCTAAAATGTATTTTTTAAATCTATTCCTGGTGGAGGGATTCATGCAGAGCACCGTGAGGCAAGGAAAGCTTATTATTTCAGATTTATCACTATTTTTCCATCAACAAAATCTCAGAAGACCCCTGGTTCTTATCACCACCACTGTAAAGACATCTGAACCATTTCACACCAAACCCCTCTCAATCTCTCTGATTACACCCCTCACACTGAATTAGGCAGAAATTTTGAAAAAAATGGTAGAATTGTCCTTTAAATAAACAGTCAACCTGGCTAGCTAAAGCTATCATTTGATAAACATCCATTTTCGCCAGTGATGCTGTCTCCACGGCAATGTTTAAATAGCTGCATGCCACTGTTGATACTCCTGTGATTCACAGAAGTGTTTATTAAACATCAACATATAAACACTGAGTTAGAGTTGAAGATTAAACATAAAATGTTTGCAAGAAATTGCGGTCAAAGTCCAATCACTGGGTTACTTTTTTCCTGTATAAGAACACTGACTTCTGTGTCAGTGTCCACAGCACCGTAGACCTCACCACTCTGCCACATTGACCCTCTGGGGTCCATGAACTCATCAAATTCTTGGTCTCTGTATCTGTTTCTGTGTCTTTGTGATGATGTTCAAAAATCAAAAATCCAGTTCAAAATCTTCCTGAATCCATAGAGCTGCCCTTTCCATTTCATCTCATCACGAGATCCTACGACACTCATCCAGAGTTATGAATCTATGAAGAGGGGCTGAGATACACATCATCTGCCTCCCACCGTGTGGAGCTGCTGGATTTGTGTGTCCAGCTACATTCTGTGTGAAACTGACCGATGGACACTCAGGAAATCACTAAGGAGTGACCATCACGCTGGAAACCCTTCGTTCTTCATTCAGTCCACATCAGAGACTCGTGTGAAATGGCGTCAGAGAGTTTCCAGCTGCTGAAGCTGCTGCAGTGGGTTTGGAAAGTAGTCATGAAGATAACAGTGTATTTACATATGAAACATATGAGGATCAGGTTCTATGAAGAGACTTTAAAGAAGAGATGAACACATCCAGAGAGAATGAGCTCAGAACACAGAGGGTTAACTCCACAGCTAATGATCAAGGCTTTGGTCACACCATTGACTCTGAGCTGTTCAGTCTGCAGTCAGGATGGGTTCTAGGTGTGCTTGTGGAGGGGTGATCAGCAGAGATTTAGTTCTCTTCTTGCACAATTTTATTTATCAGCACTCAAACCGTAACGTACAGCTGTTATTGCCGGTTGGGTGGCTCCTTTCAAGTCCTGCCAATGTTACACCTTCCTTACCTCAGAAGATTCACAGCCCTGCAGGCTGTCAGAGAAGAACGTTCAGGACTCTACAGTTCATAGAACAAAAGCGAGTAACTGGGATGTTACGCATTTACTGAAGAAAAACTTGACTGACATGAATTCTTGTTGCATTGTGCAGCTACAAAAGAAAGAACCCAATATCCAATATGCTAATGTCCAATATCTACACTATATTTAAGAACCCTTAAATAACTATCTTTTTAGGAGTGTCTCAATTCTGCTTGTATGGAGTTCAATAAATACATAGAATATCCACTGAAATATTGGCCAAATCTCAGAGAACATTGAGGGTGACCCTCGTTTACAGCATGGCTGAGTTGATACAGAACAAGGGATTGATAAGAACACATCAAATAATAAAAGTAAATTTAATAAATAAAAAGACTCAATTTTTTATTTTAGTCTTTTTATATATTAAATTTACTTTTATTATTTGATGTGTTCTTAAATAAAAAGACTCAATCCTAGGCGGCACGGTGGCGTGGTGGGTAGCGCTGTCGCCTCACAGCAAGGAGGGCCTAGGTTCGATTGCCCTGCCAGGTGACCGGGGTCCTCTCTGTGTGGAGTTTGTTCTCCCCGTGTCTGCGTGGGTTTCCTCCGGGTTCTCTGGTTTCCTCCCACACTCCAAAGACATGCAGTCAGGCCAATTGGACATGCTGAATTGCCCCTGTGTGTGAGTGATTGTCTGTGTCTGTCTGTCTGAATTTAAATAAGAATAAAAACATGAATAGTAATAAATAAATAATAATAAAAATGAATGATAATAATGGTTTAAAAAAATCAGGTAAAACCAAACAGGGCTTTTCTGGACCAGAACCAAACGGCTTTCACGCTTCACCAAGTGCTCCGAACTCTGTATAAACAGCTTCAGGTGTGAAGGCGTGAAAACACCCTAATACCTCAGTAAAGTGAAAGACTGTCCAGCTGTTTACACCCACAAAGATGCAGCTGTGACCCTTTTCTGCAGCGCATCGGTCCATTACACAGGTCCTTTGGTGTATGAGCCAAACACCGTTAGCCAGCTGCATTACTCAGAGAGTAAACATGAGGCAATGCAGGAGAATGAAACATAAACACTTGCTTGGCATGGCAGAGTAAACACCTGAGGAGGGGCATGACATCGGTTCTGAAGCTATGTGTACAGTATATACACACAGACTAACGTACTGCTAAAAACAGAGCAGCTAGTCTTCATTCAGAACCCCAGGATTAGCGCTGACTGCTGAGTAATTAAAATTAGCTCATATTCTTTAAAGACATACAGTTATAGGTTTTGCCCTTGAGCTAACAAATAACATCAAAAAACACATTTCCACATTTCCAAAGGTAACACAGACACACAGACTACAAAGACAAATTAGATTTTTTGAGGCAAGTATGATATATGACATCTGGCTAGGACCCAGAATAGACCCCTGGGGCACACCCACTGATTTTTTTCCACTGAGCATCTACAAAATGAACAATGCTTAAATTCAACTTCTGAATTTCTTTCACATGGCCATGACAACATTTGCACAAATATTACAATATTTATGGCTACTGTGATAAACTGTGTCACACTAGAATTTAATATACTTTTCTGAACATATTGTGTATTTTGTCAGTACGTGTAGACACTGAGCAACTGCATGTTTTAATTCAAAGAGAGCATTAGTCCCATTTAACTGGATTTCTAATAATATGATCATTATTATAATAATAATAATATAATATTTACAGTTTTTGACAGTATTTTATTTTTTTAATACAGCACTATTGGCTATTTTATCTCTGCTCCAACTGATCAGATAATAGATGAATAGAGCTGAGTCTGAATAGAGCTGGGTGATATGGCAAAAATATAATATTAGATACATGTTATTTAACAATATCAACAATATTATGTAACAATATTTTTTCAGACATGTGATCAGTAGAAACAGAAGAAATAAACAGTAGTGCTGCACTTTAATAATAAAAAATAATCAAAAACTGTCAGAACAATGATTTTATTCAATATCTGTCATACTGTGCTGCACTAAATCCAGTTAAATGGGACCGATTATAACAAAACAGGCAGCTGGTTAGTGTTCTACAAGTACTGATGGGTAGAGAAGAATCTAATTCTGGAAGATGTTGAGATCCACATCCATCTAACTGGTTCTGTGACTATATTGGTGCCAATGACCCAGAATCAGACTAGCCATCCCTGCCAGGAACACTAAACTCCAACTTTTCAAATTTCCATTTTTTTTTTTGATGATTCCTTGTACTTTCTTACTTTCCATAGTATTATTACAGCATTTATTTCTAAATTAGTGATCATGTTTTATTACTATTTTATTATAAGTTTCTTTTCATTCATTGCTGGTTTATTGTATGTCGCTTGTTTATTTATTTTTACCCTTGCTTTCATGTTTATGTGATGTTATTTAAGCAGTAGAACCCGAGAGGGAGTGTGTTATCGTGAAATAACATCACGGCTGTGATTTGGTGGCCGTAGATCATCACAGCCGTGATGTTATTGGTGATAACACATCCTTGAGTGCTCTACTGCTTTAATACAACAGTTAAATAAATACAGTAAGAAATGAATAAACTGGCCGTGAACGCAGCGTTTAATATGTTTTAATGTTCAGTTCCTTCCTCCAAATTATAGTTCCTTAACGAGCAGCTTGTTGCTATGTCAGAGTAACAAGCTCCGCCCACTCGCTGCACAGCAGGCAGTTCGTTCTCCAGCTCCTTACACTAAATTCCCAAACTGTCGTCACCACTGAGCAGCTTTTCAGTTGGCAGCTGTGACAGAAGAACAGCTAAACAACTTGGAATCAGACAGAAATGAACCCAATACCATTCACCAAACGTGTGGTCTGATCTTCAGAGTCTGACCAAATCAGACTGAGCCATAAAACTGACGCAATATCAGGTTCAGCTCAGTTTGGTCAGTTTTTCCAGATCAGTATTAATGTTGTTTTGTTCCAGCCAGTCTGTAAAGTTTCTTACAGCCCGTTTAGTTTGGCGAATGGTGTTGGGTTCATTTCTGGCTGATTCCACATTGTTCAGCTGTCCGTCACATCTGAAGACTGAAAAGCTACTCAGTGGTGACGACAGTTTGGGAATTTAGTGTCGTCTCATCTTCAGAGTCTGACCAAATCAGACTGAGCCATAAAACTGACCCAATATCAGGTTCAGCTCAGTTTGGTCAGTTTTTTTCCAGATCGGTATTAATGTTGTTTTGTTACAGCCATTATACACTAACTGTTGTATAATTTAATGTTTACGTTTTTATCTCTTTTGTCTTTTAATCCTTTGTGAATCACTTTGAGCTATATTTATGTATGAAAAGTGCAATACAAATAAAGTAGCTTATTCTTCTTCTCCTTCTTATTATTAGGCAGCACAGTGGTGCAGTAGGTAGCGCTGTTGCCTCACAGCAACAATGGGTTCGATTCCCCAGCTGGGTGACCAGGGTCCTTTCTGTGTGAAGTCTGCATGTTCTCCCTGTGTCTGTGTGGGTTTCCTCCGGGTTCTCCAGTTTCCTCCCACAGTCCAAAGACATGAAGTCAGGGCAGTTGGACGAGCTAAACTGCCCCTAAGCGAGAGTGTGTTTATGATTGTATATGTCTTTCTGTCTGCCCCGTGATGGACTGGCGGCCTGTCCAGGGTTTTTCCTGCCTTGCGCCTATGACTGCTGGCATAGGCCTCAGCTCTCCCCGCAACCCAGAATGATCAGTGGCTTAGAAAATGTGCATGTGTCTGTGTTATTGTTATCATATTTACTTTTTCTTTTTGCTTCTCAATCCTTTTGTTCCAATGAATCTAAAGATAATACACAAATTAGGAAGCTCCAGTTTGGTGGTAATGTTGATCATTTCCTTCAGACTAACAGTAGATCTATAGAATGAGCTCCCAGGTTGTTGTTCTGCCTGCTGCACTGCTTTGCACAGTTTTAAATATCACTGTTGTTGGACGAAAACCTTGTATCGCCATTTTTGACTTTTGACTATTCACATATTTGAAAATGGCTGTTGTTCTTTACATTGTGTGTAAATTTCATGATGAATGGACTAAAATAAATGACCCAAAATGACTTAGAAAGACGTCTGGTTCCATTGACTTGCATTAAACTTAAAGGACGCTTTTTCCTTCTGTAAAATGACCATTTTGGAGATACAAGGGTTTCTTCCTACAACAGCGATATGCAGCAGTTTTCATCTACCATCTCTGTGCACCTCATAATCTCATATATTTAAGTTGTGCATTGGCCGATGTTCGTCTGAATCTGAGGACAGATCATAAACTCCTGTTACTGTCAGAAACAATATTATAATAAAACACAAGGATACTCAAACGCAGAGAGGCGGCGCTGACAGGGTCAGGATAACCTGTGTCCTCGCTCTTATCAGGAAACAGCTCATTTATTCTTTATCAGAACAAACGGTCACTGTCCTGTTCCAGTGTTTTGATTTATGTTTGTTTCTTTCTGAACGTAAAGCGGAAATCTGGCCAACTATTGATATGATGTGTTATTTTCTTAAGCTACAAAAACAACGGACACCCCAGATTACCGTCATCTGACCTGCTTCAGTGCTGGAATTACACAACATTCCTTAAATTCATTAGAACCCTAAAGCACAGCAGGCATCATTCAGCACATGACTGCACTTTAACCCTTAGAAGTCTGGAGTTATTGGTGTTGTGCTGCAAATGGGATTTCCATTTCATAATGACCCTGCAGGAGTATGTTTCTGTTGGTTCCTGAGGGTTCTGTAATGTGATCTGGCTTTTTCAATGGTTTGATATCACAGTGTACAGAATCCTAATGGTTTAACTGGTGACCAATGGCTGATTCTAAATGCATTTGACGGTTTCATAGTAAACAATGAACTAGAACATAAAGGCGTTCTACAGGAAACTAGTGGTATCTATAAGAACCGTCAATGCTATATAGAACCATGAGCACTCAAAGAGGCCTTGGCATAATTAAATCACACTGATGGAGAAAGTGCTGTATATGATTCTAGAACCTTTTCGAAAATGGTTCCATGTAGCACCAAAAAGGGTTCTCCTATTATAAACAAGCTTGACATCATAACAACAGCAGGACCCTTTTTGGTGCTATACAGAAGCATATAAACTCTTAAGAATTATGGTTCTTCAAGGTTCATTAGTATAGAAAATGATATATACACACACACACACACACACACACACACACCATGCATATGCATATATATATGTAAAGAAAGAAGAAAACCTTGTATCTTTATCTTTAATGTAAGTCAAGTGAGGTGTATATATATATATATATATATATATATATATATATATATATATATATATATGTGTGTGTGTGTGTGAGTGTGTGAGAGAGAGAGTGTGTGTGTGTGTGTGTGTATATCATTTTCCATACTATGAAGCTTGAAGAACCAGCTATGAAGTGAAAAATCATAGGTGAAATCATCAGTGAAAATGATATGACATATCACTGCTGTCGGAAGAAAACCTTTGACTTTACAGGAGAAGGAAAAAATCTGCTTCACTTTTAATGGAAGTCAAGGGAACCAGATGTCTTTTGTGCCATTTCTTTTGGTCCATTCATCATGAAATTTACACACAATGTAAAGAACAACAGGCATTTTCAAATTATGTCAAAAGCTAAAAAATGACAAAAATAAAGATACAAGGTAGTGTTCCGACATCAGCGATAGACAAAAAACACTCACCTTCACACCTGTGTAAATGTGATAATGTCACAATAAACAGGATTTTATTTGAATTTAATCTAATTTACATTCTGTATCAACAATGTGTCAAGACTGTGCACACAAAATAACTTTTCATCAAGTTCAAATCATAATAAAACATGTCCAAACATGAATGTTATGTGGGTCGCACCTCTGACAGAATTCTGATGAGTTGAAAAACTATTCATATACAATTACGGCATGCTTTTGTTATCACTGGCACTACAGGGAAACGTGTTGGAGCTAATTTTTCCATTTTTTGTGCAAAACAGGAAAGGACGCTTTGATAAACCTCACAAGGGAAAGAATTCAGGTCTGCACTAACGTGCCTGTCGGGGCTCAGACGGGCTGGAGTGGTTCTAACTGATCTCACGACCCACAGAAGCTGCAAACGACCCCTTTCACTCCATGGCTGTGGCTCAATGTTCTCACTGATAGATCAGGAAATTGCAGTCTTTCAGTAGAATGCTGAACGAGTCGCTCTGGCCCATCAGCTACAGACCTGCTAGCACATTCACAATCAGGCCTTTCAGGGCTCCATTGTGAGAGAGACGCTTCTATGAAGCCCAGCCTTTCCTTCCTCAGGTTAAAGCTGCAGTTCCTCACAGAACTAATGTGTGTAATTTTCTTTCTGACTCCAAACGCATTCGATCAGCCGAGACATGCCTGATGTCAGAAGTTTGTTTTTCGTTTTTACATTGGTTCAGACTAACAAAGCAAATTCAAACACCAAACATGTATTAAACTCTTCAGAGTCAGTATGAAAATGCCCATTTCTGCCCTTTATACACTATATTGCCAAAAGTATTTGGTCGTCTGGCTTCACACGTATATGAAATTGATTGACCTCCCATTCTTAATCCATAGGGTTTAATGATGGTGGCCCACCCTTTGCAGCTATAACAGCTTCAACTCTTCTGGGAAGGCTTTACACAAGGGTTAGAAGTGTGTTTATGGGAAATTTTGACCGTTCCTCCAGAAGAGCATTTGTGAGGTCAGACGCTGACTTTAGACGAGAAGGCCTGGCTCACAGTCTCCGCTCTAATTTATCCCAAAGGTGTTCTATCGGGCCAGTCAAGTTCTTCCACACCAAACTGGCTCATCCATGTCTTTATGGACCTGCTTTGTGCACTGGTGCGCAGTTGGAACAGGAAGGGGACATCCCCTAACTGTTCCCACAAATTTGGGAGCATGAAATTGTCCAAAATCTCATGGTGATGAAGCTTTAAGAGTTCCTTTCCCTGAAACTAAGGGGCTGAGCCCAACTTTGAAAACAACCCCACACCATAATCCCCTCTCCACCAAACTACACTCAGCACAATGCAGTCAGACAAGCACCGTTCTGCTGTCTGCCGTTCTGCTGTTCAAACCTAGACTCGTCCATCAGATTGCCAGACGGAGAAGCGTAATTGGTCGCTCCAGAGAACATGTCTCCACTCCTCTAGAGTCCAGTGGCAACGCTTTACACCTCTGCATTCGCAGCTTTGCATTGTGCTTGGTGATGTAAGGCTTGGATGCAGCTGCTCGGCCATGGAATCCCATTCCATGAAACTCTCTATGCTGTTCTTGAGCTGATCTGAAGGCCACATGAAGTTTGGAGGTCTGTAGTGACTGACTCTGCAGAAAGTTGGCAACCTCTGCGCACTATGCTCCTCAGCATCCGCTGACCCCGCTCTGTTTTTTACGTGGCCGACCACTTCGTGGCTGAGTTGCTGTCGTTCCCAATCGCTTCCACTTTGTTATAATCCCACTGACAGTCGACTGTGGCGTCCGATCACTGAACCATGGTGCAATAGTTCTTCAGATTGATGTAGAATGTGCTATGTACGGTTCTATTTAAGTTTTTACTGTTGTATACAGAAGTACAAGAGTAAAAAGGGTTCTAACAATAGCAGAACCCTTTTTGGTGCTATATAGAACCATAGGTTCTAGAAGGTTCTTAATAGGAGCATATACAACATATTCTCCATCATTCTGAACCATTTAAGAGTGCATGATTATGAAATGTGTGCATTCAGATAGGGGCACTTTAGCACTATATGTCTGTGGTTTCATTGGTTTATAAGTGAAAGGAATAGTGATGTAGTGGCAGCTGCTGAAGATCATAAATATCCTTATCTAGTCCAGTGTGCAAGTGAGAGTGAGCAGAGATAAAGAAAAAGGGAGGAGAGAGAAATAAAGCAGAGGCATGCGCAAAAGATGACAGGTACAGTATTCGATATCAAAGTGCTGATCAGAGACGTGCAGATTTCTCCATTATCATCCAAAATATACTGCCTTAGTATTACGAGTTCAGAGGCTCAGTCAAAAGCTGGGTCTCCAATTATAACAAATACAGATATTTTTCATTCTAATTTAACAGGATTCATCAATCTTTCCTTTATTTTGGATTCGCTGTAGGCCTGAACACAGTAGGAAAGGCTTCAGCTGCGGCACTGACTTGTGCAGCGAGCCAACGACAATAAATCCGTGTGAGTTTCGGTCAGAGCACTCTGTCTTACTCTGATAATCTCAGCTTGGCAAACGACTTTGTGATCTTACAGAGGGATCTATTTTTCATTTCAGAGTGGAGGAGCTGTGTGAGAATCTGGGGGGGGTTATTTAAGGTCTCTAAATTGGCGCAAACACACACACACAATCTTGTTTCTGTGAATTGTGGAGGGACTTCCATTAATTTCCTGGAGACGTACCTTTGTCAGAACTTCTATTAGCCTAACCCTAATCTTACAATTACCCTCATCTTAAAATCTAATGATTTACATTATGGGGACCAGCTTGGGGTCCCCACAATGTGAGTGTATGAACTCACAAACACACACACATACCCACACACCTTCTCCAGCCACCGCCTGGACTGAGCCAGTTGTACTGTAGTACAAACAGCACAGTGGAGTTTTATTTGGAGATGAGGAGCACCCCCTGTAGACAAGATCAGGCAGCACAGCCATCACCAAACAGTCCTCAGTTTAAAATGATTCAAATTCATAAAATTAACAGAATTCATAACCAGGAGGCAATATCTAATAAATGAAACAATCTGTAACACAATCATGAAGCTCCATAAGCATCACCAACATTACTGAAATATCCTATTTTATACCAAAACTTTAAATGAAATTCAATGTGATTTACAGTTCTCCTTTGTCAGCCTTTTATTTTAGACATATTTCTGACCATGGAGACACTGTTGTCTGGGAATGTTTGGGTGGACAGTCTACTCTCAACCAAGCAGTGACACTGTACATAAAAACCCATGCAACACTGTTCTGTCTGATACACTCGTACCAGCACAAACACACACTACCATCTCAGTGTCACTGCGGTGAAACACCACCCACATAATATCTTGAAAACTTTGGTAAGGATTCATCGATATTGATACGGGTATCAGGTATCGGCACCATTCTGTGCTCTTATTCACAATGCACTGATACCAACATCCAATACCAGCTGATACAGTGTAATATAAACCGAATGTAGCTGTTGCATTAACGAACAAAAGACTCAAGCTGGCAGAGAAGGCGTGTCTGCTCACACACAGGGAGTGTTAGAGGCCAGATGCAAGCTGGTTAGTAACCTTAAATATTCTGTCAGGGAATATTTCCACCATGTAAACAATCACAACCGCTTCCCCAATACGGGTGGACACATGTAGGTCGACATTTGCTCCCAAAATCCACCTACGTGACTTTACTCTGTTTGACTAAGTAGAACTGTGAAGTATAAACTTTAACACTTTAAGAACTGTCTTTTTAAAATAAGCTGTAGAGATACCGTCCAATTCCTACTCGTGAACATCATCAATGGCTTTCCATTTTAGTGCAGAGTGCGGAACAAGTTAGCAGCACAGTTTCTGGTCAGACAGAGCGTTTCGTACAGTGTGATTATATAAATCGTAGATTTGTCTGAATACAATGGTCTATTCAAATGAACAGTGAGTCACCAAAGAACAAGATCTCTAAAATCACACAGTGTCTGTCTGCCTTTAGAGGACATTCAGCTACAGCTCAACCAGCCAATCAAAAGACTCCAACAAGATGGAAAACTGGAAGCATGAGCTCCTTGGATGCATCAGCCTCGATGTGATTCTTGCTGACTGATGAGGATACAAAGAACCATTGGTTCTTGTAAAATGGTTGTAAATAGAGCCATTGCCTTTACTAAAAAACCCTTGAGGAACCATCTTCAGTGAATATACAATGATACACAACTTCAGAGGCCTTTCTGAGTCTCTGAATCTAAAAATGGGAATAAAATAAAGTACCTCACCTAAGAGGCTGCCAGCGTAGTGAGTATTTCCTCTTGGGATCAGATTCAGAGTCTTTTGAGCGTGGTGTGACGTATGCGGCAGTGGTAACAGGAGAGACAGTAACAGGTGCTGCAGGTGCTGTTATGGTGGTCACTAAAGCACTGGTGCGGCTCGACATGGTCCAGGACCACATGCTCGGGGCTGGAGTGATGCTGGAGAGTTCACAGCGATACCCAAAGAAACCCGGCCGGCACTGACAGATATTGGGCTGCCGGCACACAGCTCTGTTATGGCAACGAGGGAGACACCTCGCTACAGAAAGAGAGAGAGAGAGACATGCTGTGATCTATAGAATAGAAGAAAAGTCATAAAGACGACCACTACTGTTCTCAGTTATGTGATACAGTTTTCATATTTATAGGTAAAAGTAAGTCATACAGAGTCAGAAACCACATAATCAAGTACATTAGAGACACTGAACACCTCCACACTGACCACAATTTCAGAGCTGTTGAGAAAAGCATTTATGCAACTTCTACTGTACATATTTCTAAACTTCAATTTAAACTAGAAAGGACTTTAATTGCGTCATAACGTTAAAACGGTGCAAGACTGTTGATGCTTGTTAAAATGTTGCTAAGTGGATGCTGCAGTACCCAAGTTGGATGATGATGCATTGCTGAGTCCTGTGCCACATTAATTTTAGTAATAAATGGAGCTCTTCTTTTACATTCTGTTCCACCTTAAATTTAAGTACTATGTTATTTGCAGTTCCAACTTAAAAGTAGTTCTGCCTTAAATTCAGTGCCACCTTAATTTTAGTGCTACCTTAAATGAAGTTCCACTTTAAATTGGTTGGTTGGTTAGTGTAGTGGGTAACACCTCTGCCTTCTATGCTGTAAACTGGGGTTCAATCCCCACCTGGGTAAGCACCCTACACTACACCAATAAGAGTCCTTGGGCAAGACTCCTAACACCACCTTCGCCTACCTGTGTAAAATGATCAAACTGTAAGTCGCTCTGGATAAGAGCGTCAGCCAAATGCTGTAAATGTAATGTAAAAATTGTTGTGGTACTTAAAATTTAGTGCCATGTTAATTGCAGTTTCTCCTTAAATTCTGTGCCACCTTAAATTTAGTGCTGCCCTCAATGCAGTTCCACCTTAAATTCACAGCCACATTAAATTTACTGATACTGTAATTCAGTGCCACCACAAATTCACCGTAAATTTCATGCCGCCTTAAATTCAGTGCTGCCTTAAAAGCTGCTCCACTTTAAATTCAGTATTTGTGTTGTTATGGCTGTGGACTAGGCTGTATTCGTGTGGGTCTGAGTGTGCGGTGTATAAGTGTCTGTGTCAGAGTTATTTTGAATGCCCCGAACATTTCACCCATTCTGACCACTGACCACTGAAGAACAGGGTAACAGTATCAGTATCAGAGAAACAGATGGACTACAGTCTGTAACTGTAGAACTACAAAGTGCAGCTATACAGTAAGTGGAGCTGATAAAATGGACAGTCAGCGTAGAAACAAGGAGGTGGTCATGATGTTGTGATGATGACGGTGTACATCAGCACGGCTAAACTCAGTTGTCGAAAGCTGACTTTTCTCTGCATGGTATGCAGATATAGCGCCCCCTCAATGTAGTTAGTTTTCCTAGTGATGCTGCTTGAAACTGCTGTAATGAGAAAGAGGTAAAAGTTGTTCAGGAGAGGCTGATGGCAGCGAGACAAAAGACTGCTGACAAAAACGAGAGAGTTCGGGAAAAACTACATCAGAGCTCAGACAACGAGACGATTCTGGCTGCTCAAAGGTGACACTAACCTGGTAGCTAATGTCAGCAATTCTCTCTGACCTATTCAGCAGTCTGCAGCAGTTTTAGGTCACCTTTTGGTATCAACTCAGCTCATCTGGAACAGAGGTGGTACCACAAACACTACCCGAAAAAGTCGAGTAGAGTCGAGTTGAGCCGTTAGAATGCAGTGGAAAAGTAGTTAAATTCAGGCTTCATAATCGTTGCTAATCACAAACAAAACCTTGTATCTCCATTTTTGTCGTTTTGACTATTTGAGAATGCCTGTTGCTCTTTACAAAGTATGTAATTGTTACGATGAATGGACCCAAAGAAATGACCCAAAATTACTTGGTAAAAATTCTGGTTCCAGTGACTTACATTAAAAATAAAGTAGTTTTTTTTCTTCTCCTGTAAAGTTACCATTTTGAAGATACAAAGTTTTGTTCTGACAACGATTTAATACTTTTAATAACAATACAACTTGCTTTTGTCCATTTTCGGGGAAAAATTATTAAAATTTTAATGTGATTTTTTCGCTCTATAAATAAACTTGCTTTGAAGGCACATCTGCCAGTTAATGCAGTGCAACACAGCTTTTCCCCTAAAATGGACAAAATGCTTTACTGTTTCAAGGCCTTTTTTTTTTTTTTTAAAGGCCACAATCTAACCCATCAGTGCAGGGAAACACCACATACACACCATCGAACACACACACTAGCGGGCAGTAAGCACACTTGCAGTAAGCAGTGGGTAGCCCTATCCATGGTACCTGGAGAGCAGTTGGGAGTTAGGTGTCTTGCTCAAAGGCACTTCAGTGAGAGGATCGAATTGGCGACCTTCCAGTCACAAGGTTGGTTACCTAACCTCCAGCCCACGACTGCCCGACGACTGTTTTAAACAGCAGTAACAACAATTATGAAGCCTGACCACTGTTTTTAGTTATGTGTCACATTTTAGTCCATGTTTATAGATAACAGTGAGTCATAGAGTGTCAGAAACCACACAATCAGGTCTATTAGAGAGACTGAACGCCTCCATATGATTGAGGTGAGTGTGTAGGCATGCAGTTAGCACTAATGGGTAGGATATAAGCTTTCACTATTTGTAAGCTTTAAATTAGCTTTGCAGCTCCAGTGCTAAAACCTAAAGAAGCAAACCTGTCTTGCCTGGTCAACCACCTTTTAGGTGAGGCGGAAACTGCACAATCAAACATTTTGCACACACTGGAACAAGCTCATTAAAGACTTTTCCCCGTCAATGTGTTCCTACGGTCCACTCCAGATGGACCCCTGCTGAGATGTCTGCAATACTGCTGGCCCTTTAAGTCCCCTGGGGTCAGGCGTGTGGCGATTAACCGGTTAAAGCCAGCTAAACTGAGATTAGGAGAAGGTGCGGATTATGAGCGCAGAGCTGATCGGTCAGTGCAGATGTGATATAGGCCAAGCCTGCTGGGCCCTCCTGGGTCAACATGAGAGTGAGATATTTGTCTTTCTTACACACTCCCTTCTTACAGATGGAGGGGAAATGCCACTGCTGCCCTTCAAGAAAGCAGATTAGAAAGACACACCATGTAGTTCCCTCCTGTCAGATGAACGCATGAGCTAAAAATAACAGTTCTGAGTCCAGTTTCCCAAAAGCATTTCCAAAATTTCTGCATGGTTGAGGTGTAATCAGAGAGGTTCAGAGCGGTTTGGTGTGAAATGGTTCAGACGTCTTTACAGTGGTGATGATGGGAACCAGGCGTCGCCATGACTACAACACAGATATAGACATTTTATTTACCATCCAGAACCACCAGAGTACCAACACAAGTCTTCTGAGTTTATATGGAATGTTGATGATGGAAAATAGTGGAAAATCTGGAATAATGTTTTCTTTGGGGACTATTTTGCCGCACAGCGCCCTGCATGTCTCCCTCCACCATGAATGGAGTTTAAGTCCTCTAAACTATCATAAAACAGCGTCTCAGTCATCAGGCAGTGAATTCAGCACCATTTCATGTAGGAACTGTCTGTGAGGAGCTTTTAGAGGGCGACGTCTTGTTCCTATCACCATCACTGTGAACAGGACATTTCATTGCATCGTCATGATTTAATTATAAAGAATGTTTGAAAAACAGTGAACTGGTAGAGAGAGTGTTCACTGTGCTGCCTACTCTGTCACTTAATCGTCTTTGTGCTAATATGCTTTGAGGAAATCCAGCCTTGCACTGTATCCATGACATTAAAGTCGTAGTTTGGGGAATAAAATCAAATATCCACAATTTCCCACTTCCGCAGCGCAGCCGAGACGTGTTTGGTGTCTGAAAATAGCTTCTTTAGTTGTAAAACCCGAGCTACGAGGCTAATGCAGCATAATTCAAACAAAACTAAATCACCACACGCCCAGCAAAAATTGTGTGGAGCTGTTCAGCATCTCTAATAGACCTGACTCTATTACTTTACCTATAAAGAGAGAGTGCCTGGAGAGAGTTATTTTCATTAAGGATCGATAAAATGTCTGTCTGTCTGTCTGTCTGTCTGTCTGTCTGACGGCACAGCACAGTAGAAAAAAAAAAAACATGATTTCCAATCTGAGCATCACATTAAGGTCACATGGCCACAAATTCACTTATTTCTAGACATTTTTATCTTGTTGAAGTAACATTATCAAATAAAATTCTCATCATATTATACACAGACAATTTTGCTTGTTTTAAGAAATTTGCTTGAAACCAGCAAAATTACCTGCCAATATAATAAAATGACATAAAACAAGTAAAACATTTGTTGAAATAAGCTAGATGATCTTGTAATAATTATACAAAACTGTCTAAACAGGAAATATTCAATATATCAACTCAATTTCAGATCATAGTCAACGACTAATCGTGTAAAATGATAGTGATCTTGGGGGCTCCCAAGTGGTCTAAGCCAGGGGTGCACAACTCTGGTCCTAGAGTGCCAGTGTCCAGAACACGTTGGTGATTTACCTGCTCAACCACTCATGATTACATGAGCGTTTAATGGGTGTGTGTGAGCAGGGAAACCTTAAAATCGTGCTGGACACTGGCCCTCCAGGACCTGGTCTAAGCATTGGCAAGTTCGATCCCTGGTCATGTTAGAGCCGTTCGTCTCCGGGAGTCCAAGAGAGTGTCCTCGCTCTCTTTGGGTGGGCATGATAGCACCCCGTCTCCCCACATCACTCAGCGCAACGCTAGTCAGTGCAGGCATCTGTTAGTTGACTCAGAGGAAGCCTGCGCTAGCCTTCCCCCTCGCAGGGCAGACAGACATACACAATCACTCACACACTCACACCCAGGGGCAATGTAGCATGTCCAATTGGCCTGACTGCATGTCTTTGGACTGTGGGAGGAAACCGGAGAACCCGGAGGAAACCCAAGCAGACACAGGGAGACCCGGTCACCCGGCAGGGGAATCGAACCCTCCTCGCTGTGAGGCGACAGCGCTACCTACCACACCACCGCGCTGCCCTACAGATATATCAATATATTAATTATATACCCTTGAAAAACCTGTTAGAGTTACAATTTATTTATATTTTAAAATAAAACAATGTTATTTTAACAATTTCACCTTCTTGAGCCTCAATTTATCAATATTGGTTTTTAAATTAATCATATAGAATTCCAATCACCACAGAAGAGCTCGTCCTCACAGTCGTGTGTGAAGGCCATATTTTCAGGTTAAAAAACATGTTTTTCTACTATTTTAACTGCAATAATCTCTACATAACTATAGGAATATGTGAATTAAAGGACAAAGAAAACAAAAGCCAAATAAATATAAAATATATAATGAAAGTTCCCCAGGAGTCATGTCACTGGTGTTACAGCATAACAAAAAACTCTTATTTTGAAACAAAAGTCACACTGATGATGTCACTCGACTTCCTTTGACCTGTTTTCTGAGGATCTATGAAGAAAAGCTCATGGCGAGTCCACTGTGTCTTTCAGTTCTCAGAGATTTTCTCATTCAGCTCATGATCTCATAGGAAGCTTTTAGCTGACGTCACTGGTGTGACCAGTGGATTATGGATTAAATTCCATATTTTAGTGGATTTTCCATGATGGACAGTGTGTGGTTTGATGTTCTGCAGCAGCCGTTCTGTAAAATGCATTGCTCATTAAAAACGATTCTGGTGTTTCCTTTATTATGTGGAACAACAATGACAATCAGTGACACAAGTGACAAGAGTATAAGTGGATGCTACTAAATTGGGTAGAAAATTTGAAAGAAAAAAAAAAATTGTGATCTTAGTATTGACCCAAATAATCATGATTATGGTTTCTGCTCTAATCGAGCAGCCCTAACTCCAAGTGTGTCAAATTAAGTCAGTTTTTCAAACCACTTTCCACATTTCTAGACGCATAAGCAAAAAGCACTTTGCTCTTTACAGCTCTGAAATTGTGGTGCGACTGAGAGAAAGCAGGAGATGCTGCTTGCGGTGTGGTCCATTAGCTTCATCCACACAGTCACGGCCTCATGTCACTCAACACTCCTGTCTTATAAACAATAAGGGGGCCTGAATCACACAGTGCTGCCCTCTCCGGCCCGGTGTCTTATCTGGATCCCTCTTGTTTAATTCAGCTCTGTTCTGGTGTTTCTCACCAGACGTTTATGGTCAAGCGCTGAATGTAATAGAAACAAGATTGTACGAAGTCAAGAAAACATTGCTCGGCAATATGTATTGCAAGACACAGGGGCACATTATGTTACAAATACGATTATAAATAAATAAGATCATTTTTCATAACTCACGTTTTGTACACTGCTTTGTCTTGAGCTGGACTATCCATCCAGGGCAGCATCTGGAACTGCACACATTGGGCCTGGAGACAGAGGGCAGCAGAGACAGCCTTACACATGAAATGCTCCTCCAGTGTTTTGTTTATGAATAATAAACTGTAGTATTTTGGTCATAATGCAGTTTAGTGCAGTAAAACAGGCTCAGACAGGGAACGGAAACAGTAAAAAGGTAAATACTGCAACGGCAAAGCACAAAACACTGCAGGCGAGGAACACACTGGACAAATCAGATGGAACGTCCTAACATTCTATCAACAGAGCCACACTGATCAGGCCTGGGCCACTGAAGAACCATCTGTTTTAATATGTTGGTTCTATAACACCACAGGAGTCTTCTATTTTACAATGTGAAGACCCTTTCCTCTACAATGTGCAAGGAACCCTTTAATCATGTAAAAGGTTCTTTCAGTGTTCATGGTTCTACATAGAACCACTATCTTTAGAAGAAAACCCTCAAAGAACCATTATTTTAAGAGTATATTTAGGAGGCAAGATGCCTTACAAGTTCATTTAGGCTTGTACTTCTATAGTTGTTAATAGCTGCACCCGGTAAACAAAAATGATTGAATAATCAATTACAACTATTTATTTGACAATTACAGCTAAAATTTCGCAATCGTGGCTCCAAAACAAAAAAGGAAAAGTTGTAGAAATTAGACTTTTTGCTGAACTATGTCTTTAAACAGCATCATTGTGAATTAAGCGTCTCTGAGCTCAGAGGCTCATGGCCCTGACCCCGTAAGAAGCTCCTGACTGAGTGAAAACTCCTGGAATCCAAACTGACCCCTCACCCTGAGCTGAATTCAGCCGGAGGAGAATGGCATCAATGATAAAGAAAGAGCCCCCCCTCCCTCCTTCGTCCCCTGGCCCTGGGCCTGTGTACCCCCTGAATCCACACCAGAGATATTGTTTTTCCCACACCAGCTCAGCCGCTCCTCCTCCTCCTCCTCGTGTGAGTAAACAGAACAGGATTAGCAGTCCTCGCTCTTCCCACCCAGCGTCTGTTTGTCTAATGGGTTCTGGGAGAAGAAGCTATTAGCACACTAACACAAACCCGGGTGACGACCGCCCACTTCAAGGCCTCCGAGCAGCGCGCGAACTAGACCTTCTTCCAGCTGCAGGGATTCACTAATTAGCTACAGTTTTGTGGCTTTATTGTGGCTCTGCTGTGGAGCAATGCGGAGCTGCTGGAGGCTCGGCACCCCGCCGTGCAGAACTTTCACAGGCCTTGAATACCAGCGAGACCTTTGACCTCCAGACCATGTACACAGCTAATTCAACAAATGTCTTACAGACTGATCTAGACAAGCGAGAGTTTCTGGGTGAAATCGTCTAATGTAGCAGTAATTTGGAGAAAGCTTTTTGGGTTTTTTTCCCCCCAAATATTTTCCGATGCATATTTGCACATTTCCCAACAAGGATCAATGAAGTATTGTCTTTAATTAGCATATTTCTCAATAATTTCATATATTTGTGTCAAGTTTGTAACATATACACATACACACAGCGTCCTGTGGGCACTGAAGAAGGACTAGAGGATGACCAACACAAACTGTGCAGCAGCAGATGAGCTGTCATCTCTGGCTTTACATCTACAAGGTGGACTGACAAGGTAGGAGAGTCTAATAGAGTAGACAGTGAGTGGACACTTTAAAAACTTCAGCAGCACTGTATATTATATTATATTATATTATACACTGCTCAAAAAAATAAAGGGAACACTTAAACAACGCAATATAACTAAGTAAATCAAACTTCTGTGAAATCAAACTGTCCACTTAGGAAGCAAAACTGATTGACAATCAATTTCACAGCTGTTGTGCAAATGGAATAGACAAACAGGTAGAAATTATTGGCAATTAGCAAGAAACACTCAATAAAGGAGTGCGCTTCTGCAGGTGGGGACCACAGACCACTTCTCAGTACCTTTCTGCTTTCTGGCTGATGTTTTGGTCACTTTTGAATGCTGGTGGTGCTTTCACACTCGTGGTAGCATGAGACGGACTCTACAACCCACACAAGTGGCTCAGGTAGTGCAGCTCGTCCAGGATGGCACATCAATGTGAGCTGTGGCAAGAAGGTTTGCTGTGTCTGTCAGTGTAGTGTCCAGAGGCTGGAGGCACTACCAGGAGACAGGCCAGTACACCAGGAGACGTGGAGGAGGCCGTAGGAGGGCAACAACCCAGCAGCAGGACCGCTACCTCTGCCTTTGTGCAAGGAAGAACAGGAGGAGCACTACCAGAGCCCTGCAAAATGACCTCCAGCAGGCCACAAATGTGCATGTGTCTGCACAAACGGTTAGAAACCGACTCCATGAGGATGGTATGAGGGCCCGACGTCCACAGATGGTTGTGCTCACAGCCCAACACCGTGCAGGATGCTTGGCATTTGCCAGAGAACACCAGGACTGGCAAATTCTCCACTGGCGCCCTGTGCTATTAACAGATGAAAGCAGGTTCACACTGAGCACATGTGACAGACGTGACAGAGTCTGGAGACGCTGTGGAGAGCGATCTGCTGCCTGCAACATCCTTCAGCATGACCGGTTTGGCAGTGGGTCAGTAATGGTGTGGGGTGGCATTTCTTTGGAGGGCCGCACAGCCCTCCATGTGCTCGCCAGAGGTAGCCTGACTGCCATTAGGTACCGAGATGAGATCCTCAGACCCCTTGTGAGACCATATGCTGGTGCGGTTGGCCCTGGGTTCCTCCTAATGCAGGACAATGCTAGACCTCATGTGGCTGGAGTGTGTCAGCAGTTCCTGCAAGATGCAGGCATTGAAGCTATGGACTGGCCCGCCCGTTCCCCAGACCTGATCCGATTGAGCACATCTGGTACATCATGTCTCGCTCCATCCACCAACGCCACGTTGCACCACAGACTGTCCAGGAGTTGGCGGATGCTTTAGTCCAGGTCAGGAGATCCCTGTATTATATCATATATATATATATATATATATATATATATATATATATATATATATACATACATATACATACACACACACACACACACACGCACACACACACACACACACACACACACACACTGTGTGCACAATTATTAGGCAAGTGAGGATTTTGACCGTATTATCACTTTTAGGCATATTTTCTAACTCCAAGCTGGATAAACTTGAATGCTTAATGGATTTAAGCATAGCAGGTGATATGCATCTGTATAATGAGGGAGGTTGTGGCCTAAAGAGGTCAACACCCTATATCATGGTGTGCATAATTATTAGGCAGCTTTTTTCTTTAGGCAAAATGGGCCAAAAAAGAGATTGAACTGACTCTGAAAAGTTAAAAATGACCAAAAGTCTCTCAGAGGGATGCAGAACTATTGAAATTGCTAAGATATTGGGGCGTGATCACAGAACCATCAAACGTTTTGTTGCAAATAATCAACAGGGTCACAAGAAACGTGCTGAGAAAAAAAGACGCAAAATACCTGCCAAGGATTTGAGAAGAATCAAGCATGAAGCTACCAGGAACCTGTTATCTTCCAGTTCTGTCATATTCCAGAACTGCAGCCTAGCTGGAGTATCAAGAAGTACAAGATGTTCAGCGCACAGAGACATGGCCAAGGTAAGGAAGGCTGAAACCTGACCACCACTGAACAAGACACACAAGCTGAAGTGTCTAGACCGGTCCAAGAAGAATCTGAAGACAGATTTTTCAAAGGTTTTATGGACTGATGAAATGAGAGTTACTCTTGACAGACCAGATGGACGGGCCCATGGCTGGATCAGTAACGGGACAGAGCTCCACTTCAAGTCAGACGCCAGCAAGGTGGAGGTGGGGTACTGGAATGGGCTGATATTATTAAAGATGAGCTGGTTGGACCTTTTCGGGTTGAAGATGGGCTTAAAATCAACTCCCAAGCCTACTGCAAGTTTTTAGAAGATACTTTCTTTAAGCAGCGGTACAGGAAGAATCTGCATCTTTCAAAAAGACAATGATTTTTATGCAGGACAATGCTCCATCACATGCATCCAAGTACTCCTCTGCATGGCTAGCCAGTAAAGGTGTTAAAGATGAAAAACTTATGACATGGCCCCCTTCCTCACCTGACCTGAACCCAACTGAGAACTTGTGGGCAATTCTTAAACGGGAGATTTACAATGAAGGATAATTCATTGTAATTGTAATTCTCACTTGAACAGATGAAAATAAGGTTTATTAAAATTTTGGATTAACTGAGAGCACTGTAGTTGGTTATTAATAAAAATAATCCTCAAAAATAAGACTTGCCTAATAATTGTGCACACAGTGTGTGTGTATATATATATATATATATATATATATACACACACACACACACACACACACACACACACACACACACACACACAACACAAACTTTATAATGCGGGTAAATTGAAAGATTCTCTAAATAAGGACGTCTGATTCTATAATACATAAATAGCTTTAGAAATTCTCTTAACATTTAGAGGAAAAAAGGCAAAGGTAATAAAAGTCTCAGTGTTAAAGCCTTCTCCAGGATCTGTGTCGTCACCTAACTGCTGTGCAAACGTCAGCATACTAGCTAAAGCAAAAAAATGCAAGTGTTTGAGCCTGCAGTCCTCTGAGGGCCCATAAACGAGCTGTTGGTGAATTCTACAATCACCAGAACATCCTCTTCATCTCTAACAGAGCTCCAATCCTTCAATTAGATCTGTTTGGCCCAAACAGAGAAGCGCTATGAGGTTATCATGTTAACCTGGATAGGCTTCTCATGTGGAGCTGACACCTAAACTACACATTCCAACTTACACATGAACACCGTTTAGACTGGGATGAGTCAAGGTTCACCAGAGAAGAGAACTACCCAATAAACACTGGACTGAAATGGCCTCAAAGACATCTTTGTCTTTGAGTGTTTCTATCAGACATGTATGTATGATCCATATGTTGTGCTTATACATCCATTATTTCATACTTACATATATGTACACAATATACATATACACTCTATATTGCCAGACGTATTCAGTCATCTATCCAAATCATTGAATTCAGGTGTTCCAATCACTTCCATGGCCACAGGTGTATAAATCCAAGCCCCTAGGCCTGCAGACTGCTTCTACAGACATTAGTGAAAGAACAGGTCGCTCTCAGGAGCTCAGTGAATTCCAGCGTGGTACCGTGATCGGACGCCACCTGTGTTCAGTTGTGTCCAGTCATGAAATTTCCTCACTACTAAATATTCCACAGTCAACTGTCAGTGGGATTATAACAAAGTGGAAGCGATTGGGAACGACAGCAACTCAGCCACATAAAATGACCGAGTGGGGTCAGTGGATGCCGAGGCGCATAGTGCGCAGAGGTCGCCAACTTTTTGCAGAGTCAATCACTACAGACCTCCAAACTTTACGTGGCCGTCAGATCAGCTCAAGAACAGCGTAGAGAGCTTAATGGAATGGGTTTCCATGGCCGAGCAGCTGCATCCAAGCCTTACATCACCAAGTGCAATGCAAAGCATGGAATGCAGTGGTGTAAAGTGCCACCACTGGACTCTAGAGCAGTGGAGACGTGTTCTCTGGAGCGACCAATCACACTTCTCCAACTGAAAATCCGATGGACGAGTATGGGTTTGGCTGTTGCCAGGAAACGGTACTTGTCTGACTGCATTGTGCTGAGTGTAAAGTTTGGTGGAGGGGGGATTATGGTGTGGGGTTGTTTTTCAGGAGTTGGGCTCGGCCCCTTAGTTCCAGTGAAAGGAACTCTTAATGCTTCAGCACCAAGAGATATTGGACAATTTCATGCTCCCAACTTGGGGACGGCCCCTTCCTGTTCCAACATGACTTGACGTACCAGCGCACGAAGCAAGATCCATAAAGACATGGATGAGCGAGTTTGACTGGCCTCCTCCGAGTCCTGACCTGTCGGAAGAAAATCTTGTAGCTGCAAAATGGTAACTTTGCAGGAAAAGGAAAAAACATACTGTACTTTAGTTTTAATGTAAGTCAATGAAACCAGAATTTTTTCCAAGTCATTTTGGGACATTTTGGTCCAGAAATGCTCCAACATTGCTCTGAATAAAATCTCTTTACATTATCTTACATTGAAAGTAAATAAAATTTTTTCCCCTCTCTGGTAAACCATTTATCATTTCCTGTTGTGGGACTAATAAGAGTCACTTAATTCTTTGCGACAATATGTGGCATTATAGATATTTAATGTGTTATTTTTATGAATTTCTACCATTCTGTTCATCTTTCTAAACACATCTAACATTTCCTAAGATTCCCACTATTTATTCAAAAGCTGTGAAATATTAGCTGTGACTAATCTTCCGAATTCATTTTAAACATTTATCTGAAACCAGATGGGTAGTGAATATAACCCTATTGATCACTGTGCTCACAGAAAACTATATGGACTATACGGTAGGTCCACATATCACCTTTTGTACCATACATATAATAAGATGTCTGTTCTTTCTGAATGGACTTCCTGTCTGTTGGTGACCCATCTGTCCCCTTTGCTCTCAAATGAACGGTTCTCTGTTCTTTACTGTGGCAATAAAATATGGTAGCATTTTTTCAGGCATCAAAGGCAGTGAACTCTGCTTCTCAACCACCATTAAAAGAGGGCTACACCAGTGATAGGAATCAGGTGTCGCCATGACTACAACACAGATTTAGACATTTTATTTGCCATCCAGAACCCCAGAGAACCTACATAAGTCTTCTGAGTTTATATGGAATGTTGATGATGGAAAATAGTGGAAAATCTGGAATAATCAGTTTTCTTTGGCGACTATTTTGCCACACAGTGCCCTGCATGTCTCCCTCCACCAGGAATGGAGTTTAAGTTCTCTAAACTATCATAAAACAGTGTCTCATTCATCAGGCAATGAATTCAGAACCATTTCATGTAGGAACTTTATGTGAGGAGCTTTCAGAGGGAGATGTCTGGTTCCTATCACCACCACTGGGAACAGTTCTGACTCGGTAAGTCTCTCTAGAACAGAGCGTTTCACACCAAACCGCTCAGAACCGCTCTGTCTACATCTGAACCAGTTAATTATGCAGAAATTTAGAAAAATCTGAGAAGTTCTCCTGTAAGATCAGAGATAATAATTCAACGGTGAATTTTAGTCCTAGTCCTCACGGGTTGTATCAGCTTCTTTCTTTGCGTCACAGAACTTTTTTGGTATCCTTTTCTCATCATCTAGTTCAAAATTCATAAGTAAACCAGGAAAGGAAGACCAGAGAGTGATAACGAGGTGCTGACCCGTTAACAGCGCCTCAGTCATCAGGCAGTGAATTCAGAACCATTTCATGTAGGAACTTTCCATGAGGAGCTTTTAGAGATAAAATATTGTATACTGCATTTAGATCAGTACAGTCTTCCTTTACTGGCATGACTTTAATACTGTGTCACAATGTCTATACAAAGATTCACAGAAGTAACTTCACAGGAGAGGTTTTTTCCAATCTTTCCAAGATTTTAAGCCATTTCTGTTGGTCTGTTCATCATGAAATTCACATAATGTAAAGGACAGCTGCCAAACTCAAATAGATTGTCAATATTTTAACTCGGCAAATAAAGAGAAACTGTACCTTATAAACTGGCAAAGCATAAGCCATTGAGATGGGATGCTTAAGGGTTTTAATGATATACTGCAGTATGAAACCCAATAACAACATCCTGTTATAGATTTTGGGAGCACATAGCTTTTTTTTTTTTTTAAAGTACAGATGTAAATTGCTTTCCTCCATTTACATGGTTATTCTGAACTGGGCGTGGGCAATATGGCAAAATGTCATATCACAATACTTCATGACATACGATGTGCCAGAATATTTATTTTTGTCTCATGTCTAATGTGTTAGAACTACAACGGCATTTTAGAGTCATTGTTAATAAAAAATAGTAGAGTAAAAAATCCTAATATTTTGAGAAAAAAGTCGTACTACTCGAGAAAAAAAAGTTGTACTACTTTGAGAAAAAAAGTCTTACTATTTCAAGAAAAAAAGTCATACTACTCCAGAAAAAAAGTCTTGCTACTTCAAGAAAAAAAGTCATACAACTCGAGAAGAAAGTCATACTATGTCGAGAAAAAAGTTGTACTGCTTCTAGAAAAAAAAAAGTCGTACTACTCGAGAAAAAAAGTCATACTACTCGAGAAAAAAGTTGTACTACAAGAAAAAAGTCATACTACTTCTCGAAAAAAAGTCGTACTACTTCTCGAAAAAAAAAGTTGTACTACTTCTCGAAAAAAAGTTGTACTACTTCTCGGGAAAAAAGTCGTACTATTTCTCGAAAAAACTTGTACTACTTCTAGAAAAAAAGTCGTACTACTCGAGAAAAAAAGTCATACTACTAGAGAATAAAAGTCGTACTACTCGAGAATAAAAGTTGTACTACTTCAAGAAAAAAAGTCGTACTACTTCAAGAAAAAAAGTCGTACTACTAGAGAATAAAAGTCGTAGTACCAGAGAATAAAAGTCATACTACTTCTAGAAAAAAGTCGTACTACTCGAGAAAAAAAGTCGTACTACTCGAGAAAAAAAGTCGTACTACTAGAGAATAAAAGTCGTACTACTAGAGAATAAAAGTCGTACTACTAGAGAATAAAAGTCATACTACTTCGAGAAAAAAGTCGTCATTTTCTAGAAAAAAATTGTAATATTTCGAAATTTAAGTGTCATTAATACCAGGAAAGGTCACAGTATTGTGGCCAAAGGCGTTGCAAAGTGAAGACAGCACCTTCTCGTGTTAAATGAAGGCTGTTGAGTTGGTGGAGCTACACTTTCCATGGTTCCATCGATCCACGGTTCTTGTGTGTGAAAGCAAACCAGCGATAATGAGCCCCTTCCCCAAAATGAGGCCAGAACCAGTCCTGGGTGCAAGTGTGAAAACATCCTAAATCCAGAATAAACGTATTAAGAGGCAACAGGCCAAACCGGACCATTTTAAGGCTGGTTTAGTTTTTTTTAAACACAAAAAATCTTAATATTTGGCTTTGTATCTTTCTCTAGTAAATAATCTAACAAATGAACACTGCAATCAAATATTCAGTGTTCAAGGCCTCGGTGCATCATTTTCAGCAGCCACTAGGGCAAGTTAGCATGACTAAACCCAACAGCAACACCTTCTCTGTCCAATGACTATGAAAGTGCTACCGGTTACCCACAACCACCCCAAACCCCAAACCCAAACAGACCCCCATGGCCTCCAGCGGCGGACCCACTGAGAGCCAACAGAGGCTTTAAGAAGTGCAAGCGTTCCAGAAGAGCAGTAATGCAGCGACTATGAACTCTTACACCGGTTCAGTGGTAACTCGGCTCACTCGGGTAATTAATTTGAACAGGAGGGCAAAGTCATTTCCTGGATCTTCATGACCATAAAGCCAGCAGTCAGTTGCAGTAGTAGTGAGACACTTCAGCAGCAGGATAATCAGGAATTCCTCTCATTGCTTGAAGGATCAACATTTCCGGTGTGAGTTTAGAGCAATATTTAAACGGATGTTGGGCTCTCTAATCCAGTCATGCTTGAGAAAGCTGATATTCAACATACACACGACCGCTCTGAGCCTGAAGGGGGGGTGACACACTTGAAGAGCTGAAGGGCTGACACACTTTCCTCAGATAGCTGGGTGATGACTGCAGATCTGTGTACTTTAATTTTTGCACATTTTATTTCACTTTAACAATGTTAGCTGCTAGAGTTACTATATCAGCCAGATACTGCTGTTCTGGCTGCTACCTCAGTGACTGCTATGCTTATATATGGTAGAATATCTCCTAAGCTGCTAATATGTCATAATGTGTTCCATCCTCCTCTGAACAGCTCCACATACTCTCAGTACCGTGTTCTGCCTGTGCTCTGTTTATATTTATCATAAGTCTTTTGTATTTATTTATTGTACTGTATTGTCTCGTACTTGTGTTCCTGTGTTGGTCCTGGAGGAGTGCTCTACTGCTTTAATACAACAGTTAAATAAATACAGTAAGAAATGAATAAACTGGCCGTGAACGCAGCGTTTAATGTTTTAATGTTCAGTTCCTTCCTCCAAATTATAGCTCCTTAACGAGCAGCTTGTTGCTACGTCAGAGTAACGAGCTCCGCCTACTCGCTGCACACCCGGCAGATCGTTCTCCAGCTCCTTACACTAAATTCCCAAACTGTTGTCACCACTGAGCAGCTTTTCAGTCGGCAGCTGTGACAGAAGAACAGCTAAACAACCTGGAATCAGCCAGAAATGAACCCAATACCATTCGCGAGACATGTCGTCTGATCTTCAGAGCCTGACCAAATCAGACTGAGCCATAAAACTGAGCCAATATCAGGTTCAGCGCAGTTTGGTCAGTTTTTCCAGATCAGTATTAATGTTGTTTTTTTCCAGCCAGTCTGTAAAGCTTCTTACAGCCCATTTAGTTTAGTGAATGGTATTGGGTTCGTTTCTGGCTGATTCCAGGTTGTTCAGCTGTTCTTCTGTCACAGCTGCCAACTGAAAAGCTGCTCAGTGGTGACAACAGTTTGGGAATTTAGTGTAAGGAGTGTCGTCTCATCTTCAGAGTCTGACCAAATTGGCTGTCAGTCAAATGTGACCTTAACAGTGTCCGTTTTCTGTTTGTGGCAAAGTAAGAAGTAAAAACGTTCAAATGGCTTGAGCATCTCCTACAGCTGTCAAAGTCGTTGCTTAGCAATGGCGTCTCATTGGCATGATACAGTGTTTGTGAAAAACCTGTGATGTTATGGCAAAATAACATCTAAATGGTCAGACCGGTAGGGCCGTCAAACGATTAAAACAATTAAGCACAGCTAATCAAATTATTACTGATCGCTGGACTATTGTTATTTGATTTTTCTGTCGTATTTTTGTCCACCAACTTGCCCTGCAGTTTTCCAGTTGGAGACATAGGAGCTTCTACTACAACTTCCAACTCCAACATCCAGCTGGAATCTTCGGTATCATTGGGAATATTGTGCTTGCATACAGCTTTTTATGTTTTACACACTTATGTTTTTCATACAGTGATCATTAAATGATAGCTTTTTCCTCATAGGAGTTAATGGTGTTATGTGGGCAAAATCTGCACACCCCACCATATAAGATGATATAAGTGCACTAGCAACACTCTACTAACCATGCGCAATACCATAGAGCTAACCTGGGATACCACAGAAACCACCTAGCAACACCTTAACAACCACAGAGGGTGCCGAAGCAACACCCTGGCAATCCTTTGGAGCACCACTGCAGCCACATAGCATCTCCTAATTCAAGCAACCAATAGATATATGATTGCAACCACCTAGCAACACCCTAATAACCACCTGAAACACCACAGTGGCCACCAGAAATACCACGGCACCTAATTAGCAACAGAATACCATAGCAACCATTTAGCAACTCTCTAGCAAACACCTGGATTACCACAGCAGCCATGTAATAATACCCAGGCAACCACATGGAATACCACAGGAATTGCTTAGGAACACCATGGCAATCACCAGGAAATTGCTTAAGCTGCACAATTAGTCCTTTGAGAAATTCACTTCAAATATGTATAATATATGCAGTCAATGAGTTCATGTGTCATATAGGTCATATATACAGTTAGAGTGGATATATTATACAAAGAGTGGACATATCATATATAAAGTCAATGAGTGTATACACATTTATCACATATATATCATATATACAGTATTGTGCCTCATTCAAAATGCAGTCTGGCTTGAAACTACACAGTAAAAAAAATACAGTTCTTCAAGGGTTCTTACTAAAGAAAATGTGTCTATATAGAACCATGATCACTCAAAGAACCATTTGCATGTTTGAAGGGTTCTTTTCATCATGAAAGGGTTCTCTGGACTGATGGAAATGTGCATGAATGTGCTATAGGTGGTTCTATATAGAACATTTGGGTGCTATACAGAACCATTTTCAAAAAAGTTCTATATAGAACCATATACAACACATTCTCCATCAATCTGAAGAACACTTTCATGATGAAAAGAACCCTTTAATCATACAAAGGGTTCTTCAATTTCTAATGACACCATAAAATTGGTATGTTTTGAAACTTTAACAAGGTTTACAATGTACATTGAACTCATGACCACGATACTGGCCCTTTAAATACACAGGCCTTTTCTCCAACAATCGCACGTTCACACCAATAAGCCATAACATTATGACCTTGTTTCTACGCTCATTATCCAGTTTCTCAGCTCCACTTACTGTAGGTGCACTTTGCAGTTCTACAGTTACAGACTGTAGTCCATCTGTTTCTCTGATACTTTGTTACCCTGTTCTTCAGTGGTCAGGACCCTCACAGAGCAGGTACTATTTGGGTGGTGGATCATTCTCAGTACTGCAGTAACACTGACGTGGTGGTGGTGTGTTAGTGTGTGTTGTACTGGTATGAGTGGATCAGACAGCAGCGCTGCTGGAATGTTTTTAAACGCCTCAGTGTCACTGCTGGACTGAGTATAGTCCACCAACCAAAAATATCCAGCCAGCAACGTCCTGTGGGCAACGTCCTGTGACCACTGATGAAGGACTGGAGAATGACCAACACAAACTGTGCAGCAGTAGATGAGCCATCATCTCTGACTTTACATCAACAAGGTGGACTGCCAAGGTAGGCATGTCTAATAGAGTGGACAGTCAGTGGACACAGTGTTTAAAAACTCCAGCAGCACTGCTGTGTCTGATCCACTCACATCAGCAACACACACACACTAACACACCACCACCATGTCAATGTTACTGCAGTGCTGAAAATGATCCACCACCCAAATAGGACCTGCTCTGTCAGGGTCCATGGGGGTCCTGACCACTGAAGAACAGGTTAACAAAGCATCAGAGAAACAGATAGACTACAGTCTGTAACTGTAGAACTACAAAGTGAAACTATACAGTAAGTGGAGCTGAGAAACTGGACAATGAGCGTAGAAACAATGAGGTGGTCAGAATGTTTGACAATAAAATACAATATGCTTTGTTACAGTGGGGTAAAGAGGTCAAACATCGCTTATGATTCGAGGAATATATTTAAGGTTGAGGCCATTCAGCTCTGCACATGGTTTACAGCCTTAATGTACTATTTTTACTGCCTGCATTCGGACCAGGCCTGCAGGCCTGTAATCTACAACTGACCACATGATATTTTTGTCCTAGTTATAGTGACCAGCTGAAAAGGGGAACCGCAGCGCTGTTCTTCAGCTTGCATTCATGTTCTTATCCTCTTCCTCACCTGACTTAAATCAGCATACACACAGCGTACAGTACAGGCTGAAAAAGATGGTTCTTCAAGAGATCTTTAGTAAAGGCAATGGCTTTATTGAGAACCATCTATATTCTTAAATGGTTCTTTGCATGGTGAAATGGTTCTTCAGATGAAAAGAGAATGTGCTGTATGTGATTCTTTAAACAACCATTTTGAAAATGGTTCTATTTAGCACCAAAAAGGGTTCTGCTAATGTGACAATGTCAAGCTTGTAACAATAGAAGAACCCTTTTTGGTGCTATATAGAAACAATATACAACACTCCATGAATCAGAAGAACCACTGAATCATGTAAGTGATTCTTTGAGTGCTCATGGTTCTATATAGATCCATTTCCTGCTTAAACAGTTCTTTGCATTGCAAATGGTTCTTCAGATTGATGGAGAATGTGTTTATATGGTTGTATATAGTGCCAAAAAGGGTTCTGCTATTGTGCTATATAGAACCATTTTCAAAAAGGCTCTATAAAGAACCAAACACAGCACATTCTCCATCAATCTAATGAACCCTTTAACCATGCAAAGAATCAAAACACCTCTATATAGCACCCTCAAGCGTTCTTGTTCTATTACAAGCTTTAGATCTTAACAACAGAAGAACCCTTTTTGGTGCAATAGAACCACATACAGCACATACTCCATCAATCTGAGGGACCACTTCACCATGCAAAGAATCAAAAATGGTTCTATATAGCAACACAAAGCATTCTTTTATTGTTACAATCTTGACATCTTAACAACTGAAGAACCCTTTTTTGGTGCAACAGAACCACATACAGCACATTCTCCATAAATCTGAGGGACCATTTCACTATGCAGAGAACCAAAATGGTTCTATATAGCATGACAGTGTTCTTCTATTGTTGCAAGCTTGGCATCATAACAACAGAAGAACCCTTTTTGGTGCAATAGAACCACATACAGCACATTCTCCATAAATCTGAGGGATCATTTCACCATGCAGAGAACCATGTAAGCAAGCAAATGCTTCTAGATAGAATCCATGCTTCTAAATATAACCATTCCCTTTACTAAAGAACCCTAAAGAACCATCTTTTTTAAGTGTGTAGAAGCTAAACAGGTTTCCAGGGGGACATATTAAAGTTAACGTCCATAATAACTGACTGTGTGTTATAGACACAGCAGATAAACGTTATGCAAAAATTCTCGAGTATTTCTTTTCAAGAAAACCCTGAACTTTATATAAAGTTCCGGCTTTAAAACTCAACCCAACACACTGCTGAGAAAGCCTCCTCCCACCTACAGTAGCCCCCACTACACAGCTCCAAACAGGGGCTTCTTTCAACCCTGTGGAGTTTACACCTTCTGAATTCAGGACTAAGGTGTTGCCAGGCTGTTCCTTTGTTATCCCAGATGGTTGCTAAGGTTCTTCTATTGTCACAATGCCAGGCTTGTTATGAATACATAGAACCCTTTTCAAAAAGTTTCGATATAGAACCGTTATATCCGATATAGAAGCATGAAATGGTTCTATATACACTTCAAAAATATGGTTCTTAAAGGGTTCTTTAGTAAAGACAATGGTGCTAGAACCATAAGCACTCAAAGAACCATTTGCATGGTCAAATTGTTCTTCAGATTGATGGAGACATATGGTTCTATATAGAACCTTCTTGAAAAAGGTCCCATTAAGTTCCAAAAACACATTCTTCATCTGAAGAACCATTTCACCAAGCAGAGTATCACTTAAGCATGCAAATGGTTCTATGTAGAACCACTGCCTTAATAAGGAACCCTTGAGGAACCATCTTCTTTAAGAGTGAGTATTTTGAACATAAACTAATTCCTCACATAAGCAGCAGTGCTGAAAGTTGTGTGACACCTGGAAACTATAACAACAGTTATTGAAGATGGGTCATTCTTCACAAACGTCCATTTATGTGTCCCTAGCGTTTACAGATATACTACACTTAAAAAACATGTAAGGGTTGAAATTTATTTATATTTTAAAATAAAACTAAGTTATTTTAACAATTTCACCTTCTTGAGCCTCAATTTATCAACATTGGTTTTTAAATCAATTATCTAGAACTCCAGTCACCACAGAAGAACTCGTCCCCACAGTCGTGTGTGAAGCTGAGGCCATATTTTGAGATCAAAAACACGTTTTTTTTTGTTTTTTTTAACTGCAATAATCTCTACATGACTGTGGAATATACAATTTAAATGACATAAAGAAAACAAACACCAAATAAATATTATAAAATATGTAATAAAAGTTCCCCAGGAGTCGTGTCACTGTTGTTACCGTGTAACAAAAAAATCTTTTTTTTAAATAAAAGTCACGCTGATGATGTCACTCGACTTCCTTTGACCTGATTTCTGAGGATCTATGAAGAAAAGCTCATGGTGAGTCCACTGTGTCTTTCAGTTCTCAGAGATTTTCTCATTCAGCTCATGATCTCATATGAAGCTTTTAGCTGACGTCACTGGTGTGACCGACTTTATTCTGAGGTCATTGTGAAAAAAATAGATTTTCACAGTTATTTAGTAAAATGCGTTTTTCATCAAAAAAACGTCTCTGGAGTTTCCTTTGTTATGGGTTACACCAATGACAATCAGTGACACCAGTGACTCCTGCAGAGAGATAGGAAAGTGGGCGTTTCTGCATAATGACCCATTGATTACTGATGATCATATTGTAATTAGGAGCCTGATGCACAGCTTACCCGCTCAGATCTATCTGCACTGTGGTGGAGTTCGCTCTGGGCCTGCTGCTCTTCTCCACCGTCCATCTCAACTCTCTCGCTCTGTTTGTGGTTACTGGTCCTTTTGGAGGCGAAGTGGCGTCAGAAACGGACAAAAACACGGAAAACACGCAGAAGCAGCCGAACAGGCGGAAGGCCAGCGTCGTGCAGAGGGTCATGCTGAAGTCTCATGGAGCTGCAGTGGAGAAACTGGAGAAGATCAGACAGAAACGAGCTCCATCTGCAGCGCAGGTCCAGTAAATGTTGTTGTCATCGCAGCTCGTTTGGATGAACTGACCACTCAGCGATGCGCTGAAAGTGCTGAAAGTCCAGCAGGAGCGCCGAGTTCACCAAACAGAGAAACTCTGAGCCAATCGCGTACGGACAGAGACAGCCAATCAGACGGCAGAGCGCCGGCGAGGCCACGCCCCTCCCCCCCACAAGCCTTTAACCTCCATAACACTGAGAAAAAGACTTCCAGTGTGGTCACATCAGAACCCTTTCCATTTCCTTTGTGAAAGGGTTCTCCAGACGGATCTAGAATGTGCTGTGGTTCTATGCAGAACCTTTTTTTTAAAGGGTTCAATATAACACCAAAAAGGGTTCTTCTATTGTTATGATGTCAGGCTTATTACGATAGAAGAACCCTTTTTTTCAAAAAGGTTCTAGATAGAATCATCTAAAGCGCATTCTACATTAGTCTGAAGAAAGGCTTTCACAGCGCAAAGAACCCTTTGATCATGGAAAGGGTTTGCTGAGTGTTCTTGGTTCTCTATAGAACCACTTTTATTCACTAAAGAACCTCTGAAGAACCAACATTTTCAGGTGTGTACAAGCTTGACATTGTAACAAAAGCAGAACCCTATTTTTGGTGATATATAGAACCATATACAACACGTTCTCCATCAATCTGAACCATTTCACCAGGCAGAGAAGCATTTCAGCACAAAGTGGTTCTATATAGAACTCATGGTTCTAAACAGAATCGTTGCCTTTACTGAAGAACACTTGGAGACCCAAGTTTCCGAGGACTGAACACATTAAAGTTGCTATTCATTAAAGGGCAATTTCACCCCCCCATAGTTCAGTGTGTGAGGTGTAATCAGAGATTCAGAGCGGTTTGGTGTAAAACGGTTCAGACGTCTTTACAGTGGTGGTGATAGGACAGGTGTCACCATGACTACAGCACAGATTTAGACATTTATTTTACCATCCAGAACCACCAAAGAACCTACATGAGTCTTCTGAGTTTACATGGAATGTTGATAATGGAAAATAGTGGAAAATCTGGAATAATAAGTTTCTTTGGGGACTATTTTGCCGCACAGCGCCCTGCATGTCTCCCTCCACCATGAATGGAGTTTAAGTTCTCTAAACTATCATAAGCAAGCATCTCAGTCATCAGGCAGTGAATTCATAACCATTTCATGTAGGAACTTTCTGTGAGGAGCTTTTAGAGGGGGACGTCTCTTTCCTATCATCACCACTGTGAACAGTTCTGACTCGGTAAGTTTATCTAGAACAGTTTATCTAGTTTATCTAGAAGTTTATCTAGAACAGAGTGTTTCACACTAAACCGCTCTGAACTGCTCCATTTACATCTGAACCAGTTAATTACGCAGAAATTTAGAAAAATCTGAGAAGTTCTCCAGTAAGATCAGAGATAATAATTCAACGGTGAATTTTAGTCCTGGATTAGTCTTATCTTCTTACATCACGGGTTGTATCAGCTTCTTTCTTTGCGTCACAGAACTTTTTTGGTCTCCTTTTCTCATCATCTAGTTCAAAATTCATATGTAAACCAGGAAAGGAAGACCAGAGAGTGATAACGAGGTGCAGACCCGAGCACTGGAGCAGGTGTGCCTCTTTCCTGCGGCCTAAATTTAAAACAAAAGTTCAGCCAGTCCCCCCCCCTTGTTAACTTGTTACATTTACTCCATTTACTCAAGGACATGAACTTCAGTAAAATATTGATTGGTGCTCTCGAGTGTTTTTAAATTATAATCCTCTAACTTCTACTCAGGTATATTAGTGATTAATAGTGCTGGATGAAGTACACAAACCATATACTCGAGTTAAAGTAGAGACACCCAAGGTAAAATATTACTCCAGTAAAAGTAGAAGTTCCTCCCTTTAGACCTCCACTTGAGTAAAAGTACTAAAGTATTTACCTTCAAATGTACTGAAGTATGAAAGTGAAAGTACTAAAAGATTAATTCTGGCTCTGATGTCCTGTTATCATTTTTATAACAAGAATCGCTTCATGAACTCATTTCAGGTGAAAATCCTCCAGCGTCTCTCTTGGTAAACCAGTCATTTAATAGAACGTCATTAATTAGTGACGCTGACGTCTATTAAAATGATCATAAGCACAAAACACTGAAGGTAAACAGTTTCCATCAGGGAGAACCGAGTGGCTCTGAAATCACTTTTTACACACAAACAAAGTTTCAGTTTAAGATTTATTTACAACTTAGTTCCAAGTTTAAGTTTAATAAAGACTGGCTTTAAACTCAGGATCACAAATGAGCTCCTTTACTATGTTGATCTGTAGGTCTCTGTTCATAAACACAAACCAGCCCAAACTAATTTACTATAAAATGAAATGTTGTTTGTATAAACTCAGAAAAAATTTCCGCGTCAGTCACGACTGCATATGTGGACATATTTCTATATTGTGCTCTATTTACACAAAGTTAGGTTAGTTCATCATTTATGTTGAACAGACTCTCCCAAAATTTTACGCTGCTGCTCTGACGTTGAACCGTGTGCTGCACTGGGTCGGTATGACCAACAGGTCAAAACCAGCTCTAAACAAAGTGACCGCTGTGCCCTGATTGGTGCTCTTGCTTCGTTCTTCTTTCGTTTTGACATGTTACGTTTTTATACACACAGAAACCAAAAGGAACAACAGATTTCTCAAAATGTAGTGGAGAAAAAAGTCAGATATTATACTTTGAAATGTAGTGGAGTGAAAGTAAAAAGTCACCCAGAATGGAGAAACTTCAGTACAGATACACGAAAAACTACTTAAGTAGAGCAACTCATTACATTTACTCAGTTACTTAGCGACTTGAGACTCGTCTCTCACCTCAGTTTCACCCAGAATGTATACGGACACACGAATCCAGCAGTTCTGCATGGTGAGAGGCAGATGACGTGTATCTCAACCCCTATTCATAGGCTCATAACTCTGGATGTGAGTCTCGTAGGATCTCGTGATGAGATGGAATGGAAAATGAGGCTGGATCATCACAAAGATACAGAAACAGATATAGACACAGAGAATTTGACACGCGGGCAACTTTGTGGACCCCAGAGGGTTAAACAGTGACAGCTGGAAAAATTATACAGCGATGCTTCAAAAGCTATTAAATATTCACATGTAGGTAGATTAAACATTGCAGGTGTGTTTATATCATGAGAACAAAGTAATTTTTGTGCTGATACTTCCACGTGTGCTTCCACAAACTGGCCATTTTATTAGAAACACCTTTTAGTTCCACTCATTGGCCACTTTATTAGAAACACCTACCTTGTACTTCCACTCACTGGCCATTTTATTCTATCTAATACACATTCACGACCCCAGAGCAGTCGGTCTAAGAAAACTGTCACGTTCTCAAAAACATGGATCTCCAGGGGTTCTTCAGTTAGGGCAATGATTTTATATAAAGTTCTATATAAAACCACTGTGTGCTTAAATGGTTCTTTGCATGGTGAAAGGGTTCTTCAGATTGACCGAATATGTGTTGTATATGGTTCTACAGAGCACCAAAAAGGGTTCTGTTGTTGTTACAGTGTCAAGCTTGTATCTTTTTGGTACTATTTAGAACCCTTCGCAAAAAGGTTCTGTACAGAACTATATCCAAGTTATTAAGCATGCATATAGTTACTTGACTGCTTATGGTTCTTCACTAAAGAACCCTTTTTAAGAGTGTATATAGAACCATTTCATGCTTAAATGGGTCTCTTTTTTTGAAAAGGGTTCTGTATAGCACCAAAAAGGGTTCTTCTATCATAAAAAGCCTGACATTGTGACAATAGAACAATACGTTTTGGTGCTGCATAGAACCCTTTTCAAAAAGGTTCTACACAGAAACCTCTGGGGTATAAGCTTCTATTACTTGTTAGCTACATTAGATTAGTAGCTTAAGCGCTAAAACTAAAGACACAAACTTTGGTGGAGGTGGAGGAGCCTAAAGTACTGATACTGGGGTAAAACCATGACACAAGTAAATGTGCCTTCAAATAAAAGAATTTGAGTAAAACTACAAAAGCTACTTCCGCGTGAATTTGATTTTTGGATCTGCACTTTTGCTTAGAGCCCAACAGAAGCATCTTCTGAGCTACATGAACTGAGATCCAACACACAGAACCTAATAACACAACTCCTCACTGTACAGTAGCTGTGCCATCTGGCCTGCAGATGTCTGTGGATGCTGCTCACAAATACTGCCCAGCTCAGGAAGAAAAGCTTAGCTTTACTGACATGATATGTGAAATAAGGTGATGTGACATGGGGCCCCATTTTTCAGATGTTTCTAAACTATGTTTGACAACTTTTATGAAATCTCAATACTCTCCCCATGTTCGTTATTACAGCAGCAGTGAGTTATTACCCAGCTCTCCTTATACAGAGGAGGCTTATTCTGACTGATGCATCTCAACTGATCTCATTCTTATTCAGTTCAGCCCTTTCCAGAAATGTTGTCCTCTAGGTTAGAAAATGAAAACAATCTTCCACAAACTGGCCACTTTAGTAGAAACACCTCCTTTGTGCTTCCACTCACTGGCCATTTTATTAGAAATACCTCCTTTGCACATCCACTAACTGGCTATGTTATTATAAAAATAACCACCTCCTTTGTGCTTCTGTTAACTGGCCATTTTATTAGAAACACCTCTCTTATACTTCCACTCACTGGCCACTTTATTAGAAACACCCACCTTGTGCTTCCACTCACTGGCCATTTTATTAGAAACACCTACCTTGTGCTTCCACTCACTGGCCATTTTATTAGAAACACCCACCTTATGCTTCCACTCACTGGCCACTTTATTAGAAACACCTATCTTACACTTCCACTAACTGGCTATGTTATTAGAAACACCTCCTTTGTGCTTCCGCTAACTGCCCATTTTATTAGACACACCTCTCTTATACTTCCACTCAGTGGCCACTTTATTAGAAACACCTTGTGCTTCCACTCACTGGCCACTTTATTAGAAACACCCACCTTGTGCTTCCATGGAAGTGGCCAGTGAGTGGAAGTAAAATGCAGGAAGAGCTAAATTGGGCCTTTATCCTTCTTTCTTCTCTCTTCGACTGAACCTTGCTGGTCTGTTTGTGTGTTGGCCTTTTCTGCCCTCTGGTGGACAGGAATTACTATTACTTACATACATTCTCCCTATTCTGTCAGCTGAGCTCCTGTAATTCCACAGCAGTGCACGGTAACACTCTTCCTGCTATAACTCATCTGTTCTCGCTCCTTAAGGGCTTGATAGTAAGATAATGAGTTTAATCAAGAGTATTAAAGCAGGGAGACACCGAAGCCTGCCCGAGTGCAGCTGGACTGTGTTTCCTTTGGTGCTGTTCCCAGATTTTGTTTTGATTTGGTTTGTTTTCCTTTGGATTTTTCACAAAACAAATGATTTGACTCAACTTTATCTAATATTTATTGTGCATCCCACTTGGTTGTCTCTTTCTGGTTGTCCTGAGAGTAACTGATACCCAGCCAACCTGTAGACAAAGCACAGGCCAACATCCAGTGTGAGCAAGTTCATGTTGATCTATGGTTTCTTATGTTTATTACAGCCTTATTTGACCTCTTTTTCAAAAGAGACCATCGTTTGTCATTTTTACTGTGTCTTGTTTGAATGCAGGTTGCTGCAGTGTTACCTAAACCTACAGATAACAGAACACAAACGATAAATATGTGGTATTTTATGTTGTAATTGATTAGGTTCAATTGTGAAAACATGTATATATTTGAATTTTAGTAGCCACACATACATAAACTCTGTGCAAATACTACTAAAAGGAGAAAAGTGGGATTCATTTGGGCCTGTGAATCTGATCGATCAGTTTACTGAAAAGAACGGATTCAAAAGAGCCGACTGGGTTACTAGTCAGACATAAGAATGCACTCATATGAAGCTGAAATGCACATAAACACCCAAGTCAAAGTTTATTCATATGGTGCTTTTTACAGCAGGTGTTGTCACAAAGCAGCTTTACAGAAAAATGGGGGTCTGAGCCCCCAACAGCATCGTCAGTGGCAACAGTGGCAAGGAAAAACTTCTTAAGAGCAAAAGGACCTTGGGAGGAACCAGGTCTCATAAGGGGAGCCCATCCTTCTCTAGTCCACACTGGACAGCAAACAGTGTTAGAATAAAATATTAGAATACAAAACGGGAAAAACAGGCGGAGGAACAGTTAATTAGATAGACCGAGTTCATGCAGCAGCAGGACGGTCAGTTCATGAGGGTGAGGTTTGCACAGCGTGAAGCTCAATGGTGGTCAAAACGGTCCAGAAGGCTGGCGAGCAGTGGCACCCGATCAAGGCAGAAGAGGCAGCAGCATCAGACGCACAGGATGGGCAGCTGATCAACTCGGCAAAGTAAAGGAAAAAACACACAGAGTCAGTTCTGTAATGAGTGACTCATCACAGATTTCAGGGTTAACAGGGCACCAGAGACTCTGGCAGGTCTAGATATTACAGCCTCACTAAAAGGGAGGAACTAGAAAGGTAACAAAGTCATGAGGTTCCCTGACATGTCCACTCCACTGTCAACAAACCTGAGTGGGTGAGTGAGTCAGCAGGACAACAGCACCAACACTCCCAGTTTACCATAATACTCTATGACCACGAACCCCCAGATCTGAGCCTTTTATCTCACAGGGAAAACTAATCACCAAAGACTCCAATAAACAAGTGGATTTTTAGCCTAGACTTAGACAGAGGCTGTCTCACAAACATTTTTGGTGCATAAATCTAAACAAATGTTATAAACAGACATTTTTTCAATACTACACTTGTGAACAATACCCTTAGTAGCAGCAACGCTAACCAATCAGCTCTCAGTATCAGTAATACCAACGATTCAATAGCAGTAGTATTGATGACGAGTCGATTCTCAAGGAATCGATTCTTCGACTCCGGCCCGTCTGCGGAGTCAGGGCCGACTGCTGTTCGGAGAGTCGAAATATTACTAGTCGACTCCAAGATTTGCCCGTGTTTAATTTAATGGGAGAAATATGAAACAAACAGACTCACCTTTACCTGTTCCTCGTCTACATTGTCGATTTTAACGATTTAGTCGCTCAGTGAACTGGTCCAATCGATGTGCTCAAATGAACTGACTCCAATTGAATCACGAGACTGCGCATGCGCCGCAGACCTGTTTGCCCACCTGACTAAGATGGCTTCCAGGAGGCGCAGATGAGGAATGACGACTATCTCACGGTTTTCCATCGCGTTTACAGACATGTAGGAGAGCCGAACTCGCTCCAGAACATATCTGACAGTCTGTGATACCGACCAGCAGGTAGACCGTCGCCAAACTAGTCGCAGCACATCTTTATTTAGTAACTTACTGTCTGTGTCTGCTGGTTGTGCTCATTGTGTCTCCATCGTCTCTCAGTTGGTGTTCAGTGTTCAGGCTGTTAATGTTGTTTACGTTTGCTGTGGCATGTTTACATCACCATAACCGCACCATAAGGTCCAGTTCTCCGTTTGTTTACCGCAGTCCTTAGTCTGTAGCTCTGTTTCAGGTCACTGACTCAGGAGTAGCCGCTATGGCTAATGTTAATCATCTGGGATTTGCCAGCTGGGGGTTGGTGGTGACATTCCTGGGCATTAGCAGTCATGAGGACTTCTCCAGAGAAACCTCCAGCACCACCCTGTCTGTTTTGTGTAGACCTGCTGTGTTAAATGTTTCGTTGTGAAGCAGACAGGCCGACAATGGCCTCTTGGACGAAGCTGAAGTCGTCTCGAATTTTCCGTTCCGCCTTAAATGGTGCAGAAACCGATGCAACATTTAAGGTGGAACGGAAAATCTGCCAAAGGAGCTCATTTCAGCCTTCTGCCCGTGTCAAGGAAGGGCCAGAACCGGTTTGGCCTGCTCTTCCTCCTCTGTCACATGGCCATGCATTTATCTCCAACCCAGAGGAGTCCAGCTCCACTCTGACAGACCTGGTTCACCTGAGCAAACCTTCAGCAAGGCCTTCAGGGGCACTTTTATTTTGAAAAGGTGACTGAGGTTCAGTTTTACATCCATGAGGTGGGCCATTTAAGTCTAATGGATCTACTTAATAATAATAATAATAATAATAATAATAATAGTAATAGTATTATTGTTATAATAAAGTGACACTATGTTACTTCTGACTTCTGGTGCCCATATTTAGTGTTCCTCTAGATTCTCTAGTAGGAATATCAACATCTTATACAGTCGACAACTGAATATCAGATCAAATAAAGTTCAGCTCAGTCAGATTTCAACAACATTTACTGTCAGTTTTCTCTTTTTAGATCACGTCATGTGGAATAACTTCCCTCTGACTCACTTTCTTATCTACCTGCTGTATCTCACCTCGTCCCTTCCCCCGATCTGATTGGCTTAGTAGCGTCACATGTGATATTTATAATGCCATTGATTGGTCTGTGAGTCTGTGAGTACACTTACTGTATAGCTCCACTTTGTAGTTCTACAGTTACAGACTGTAGTCCATCTGTTTCTCTGATGCTTTGTTAGCCCCCTTTTACCCTGTTCTTCAATGGTCAGGACCCCCATGGACCCTCACAGAGCAGGTACTATTTGGGTGGTGGGTCATTCTCAGCACTGATACACACTAGTGGTGGTGCGTTATTGTGTGTTGCGCTGGTCTGAGTGGATCAGACACAGCAGTGCTGCTGGAGTTTATATGGAATGTTGATGATGAAAAATAGTGGAAAATCTGGAATAATACATTTTCTTTGGTGACTATTTTGCCACACAGCCACGCAGCGCCCTGCATGTATCCCTCCAGCATGAATGGAGTTTAAGTTCTCTAAACTATCATAAAACAGCATCTCAGTGATCAGGCAGTGAATTCAGATCCATTTCATGTAGGAACTTTTTGTGAGGAGCTTTTAGAGGGCGACGTCTGGTTCCTATCTCTTCCACTGTGAATGGTTTTGAATGGCCTTACCCGAGCTGCTCACTCGTCTTCGTCGTATGCTGATTAGCTACAAAAGGTAATCAGACCTGTGTTGACTGCCTCGTGTTTGCTGGTTTGTGTTTGCTCTCCTGTTGTTTTCAGAATGTTTGATTCCTTTTTAATAAAACGGTGAAGACCACATCGGCGTGAAACAGCAGGAACCGAGATTCGTCTGGCCGTTTTTTCCAGATCTGCAGCTCCTCTGGTGCTGAATGGATTAACGCCATGTCCTTTGTGTTGGCATTCGTCCTCTGTGCCATTTAGTTTTTTGATTTCTCTGCTGGAGCAGTCTGGAGACGGGTCATTGGCTAATCATCAACTTCGTGTGCAGCTGATTGTTACTGCAGGAAAGCATTCAGCTGTGTGGATCGGGAGTCTCCAGGGCTGGAGCTGGAAAAGCTGCTGTAGACCACTGTAACCACTGAAACCACAGGGTTTTTATGTTGTCTTGTAAAGCATTTTGCTGTCTCATTATAACACATTGTACTGTGCACTACTGTGTTGTGCCTTGTTGTACATTCTGCTGTGTCATGTTTTGGGCCATGTTCTGCTGCATCATTCGTACCTTGTTGGGCCATGGTTTACTGAGTTGGTCTGAGCACGGCTGCTCTGTATGTTTTTGTGCCATGTTCTGCTGCGTCACACCTTGCTGGACTGTGTTCTACTGGATCATGCGTTGTTGGGCCATGATCTACTGATCTGGGCAGAGGTCTGCTGCTGTGTACAATGTTGAGCCCCGTTTTACTTCATTTGCCTTGCTGTGCCGCGCCTTGTTGGGTTGCAGTCTACTGTGTTGTGTATAATCTGCTGGATTATACATTGTTGGGCCATGTTCTGCTGCAGTGTATGTGGTTGGGCCACTGTCCAGGCTGCAGTTTTACTGTGTTATCCACATTCTGCTGCGTAGTGCATTGCTGGGCCATGCGTTGTTGGGCTGCCGTCTACTGTGTCGTGCCATGTTGGGCTGCGTTCTGCTTTGCTGTGCCATAATCTGCTGGTTAAACATTGTTGGGCACCGTATGCTGTTGTGCCGCATTATTATATTAAGTGACCCTTATTAGTCCCTCAATGGGGAAATTTCACATCCGTGCAGTGAAACACCACATACACGCTAGAGGGCAGTGAGCACACTTGCCCGGAGCAGTGGGCAGCCCTATCCACAGTGCCCAGGGAGCAGTTGGGGGTCAGGTGTCTTGCTCAAGGACACCTCAGTCACGTACTGTCTGCTCTGATTGAACCGGTGACCTTCCGGTCACAGGGCCGGTTCCCATACTCCAGCCCATGACTGCCCCACATATGGAACATATGTTGTTGTTGTTCTGCTGAACTGTACTGTGTTCTGCCACGTGTTCCGTTGCGTTTTGTACCGTCTGCTGCATTGTTTTGCATTGTACCTTGGTGCGCTGTGTCCTGCTGTGTTGCACTGTGTTCGAATGCTTGTTATCCTTAGCTTTCTACTGCATTCTGCCACGTTGTCATGTTGTACAGTGTTCTTCTGCCTTGCGCTGCATTGCACTGTGTTCCACCATATGCTACCGTGTGTTACTGCATCCTCCAGCGTTCTGCGTTGGACCTTTTTCTGCTTTAACTAATCTTGTCTTGTCAGCTCCTTGTCAGAGTCCTGTGATGAATCCATGTCTGTTTTCTCAGGTTTTAAAAATCCTCCTCAGTAACACAGACTTGGATGGGGTCGCCAGGTCGGTCCAGCAGGCCATGCTGATGTTTCAGATGGTCAGATTTATCAGTACTGGTGGATTTTGGACCGTTATATGTGATGGACGTGTAGAAACACTGTCAGCGATATCCTCAGTTGCTGCTCCTCATCAATATTTGAATACTGATCTCATGATGTGGCTGAAGTCACTGGAGGCTGTTTCAGTGCCTCATTGTGCGATGAAGGAAAGCTTTCCTCCGTCTCCCCCTCACTGCACACTTACCTTTACTGTAGAAACTGAAAGTGAACAGCTGTGAATGGCCACACTCGCGCTAAGACATAAGTCATGTTATTCCGCTCGGAAAGTTTGAGTCACCCTGAGCGGATTAATGGAGAATACTGTGTGTATAACGAGGCTTTTCTGTTATTTTTAATGAATTTTTATATAATATATAAACTATATACTATAAAATAAACTATGTAATATATAAATATAGTTTAATATGATATTATGTTAAGCTATATGTTCATCAGTTTCATTTTTTGTTTATTTTGGAAAGGATTTTTATTTTACTTTCCAGCAAAATATAAGTCTATATCTTTATCATTTTTTCCATACTGTTTTCTTTTTTCTTGTAAATTTTTGATGCAGATTTATTGAAAAATGTGTTGCATCAGTGGTATTTTTTTTTTTTCTGATGTCTTGTATTAGAAAATATATTTTCGTTGATTTTATAGAGCGCTTTTCGTAGAAGCACAAACACAAGATTAACGTAGTAATACATTTAAAAAGGTGAAATTTTATGGAAGATAAATTGAAGACATGAGTAATATTTATACTTTTAGGTGAAGGCCTGAAATCGAAAGATTGTTTTGTGTGTGTTTTAATTTTTGTGTTTGTGTTTCAAACTTATTCTAATGGGTTCTGTTTCTTTCCTTTTTGTTCTCTGCAGGTCTGAGATCCAGCCATGCTGAAGTGGTTCTCCACTGATGAGGCCGGTTCTACCCAGGGGGTAATTTGGCTATTACATACCCTTCTCAGAAAGATTCTATATAGAACCATATGCAGCACAATCTCCATCAATCTGAAGAACCCTTTCATGTTGTAGTCCATCTGTTTCTCTGATACTTTGTTACCCTGTTCTTCAGTGGTCAGGACCCCCATGGACCCTCACAGAGCAGATACTATTTGGGTGGTGGATCATTCTCAGCACCACAGTAACACTGACGTGGTGGTGGTTTGTTAGTGTGTGTTGTGCTGGAGTTTTTAAACTCTGTGCCCACTCACTGTCCACTCTATTAGACGCTCCTACCTTGTCGGTCCACCTTGTAGATGTAAAGTCAGCGATGATGGCTCATCTGCTGCTGCACAGTTTGTGTTGGTCATCCTCTAGTCCTTCATCAGTGGACAGGATGCTGCCCACAGGACGCTGCTGGCTGGATATTTTTGGTTGCTGGACTATTCTCAGTCCAGCAGCGACACTGAGATGTTTAAAAACTCCAGCAGCACTGCTGTGTCTGATCCACTCATACCAGCACAACACACACTAACACACCACCACCACCACCACATCAGTGTTACTGCAGTGCTGAGAATGACCCACCACCCAAATGCACCTGCTCTGTGAGGGTCCATGGGGGTCCTGACCATTGAAGAACAGGGTAAAAGGGGGCTAACAAAGTATCAGAGAAAAAGTCTGTAACTGTAGAACTACAAAGTGCACCTATACAGTAAGTGGAGCTGAGAAAATGGACAACGAGCGTAGAAACAAGGAGGTGGTCATGATTCTATGCCTGGCCGATGTACATCTGCATACATAGCCGTCTTTGACATAATACCAAAACTGTTATTTCTTTACATTCTGTTATTCCAAAATGAGCTAAAATAATGTTTTAAACAAAAAATCTTACATATTGCACCTTTAAGACTGTTCAGTAACTGAGTGACTGGTTAAAATGTCCCTTTCTGAGCTCAGAGATTAGCAGGGCTGTGTATTAGCAGCGCTGTTGAGGGCGTCGGCTGTGCTCAGTGGGCCGTGCGGTGAGCCGAGTTGATGAGACAGAGGGCTTTAAGGCAGTATGGAGGGATTAAACAGGGACAGTGCTGAGGTCACTGCTTTGGCTGGGTTAGTCTGACCCACTGAAGGCTGAGCGCCTCCTCTCCTGCTCTGGAACTCGCAGCACTGATGGCTTTAGACTTGTTGCTTACTGATCACTGGAGCCATGGTCATAACCAGACACGTCGTCCAGTGCAATGAAGGAAAACATTGATGTCGGTTCCCTTTAAAAACGAACATTAATACAGACGTCACTATATATCATTTATTAACAGCAGTTATAAAACAGGTAGTTCTGGTCCTAAAATCTGTGGCTGTGCCACATTCAAAGCCATTCTAAAATCCACTATATACCACGAAAAACCCTTCTGTTGTGAAGGATTAATCTCTGACTCTGGCGCTGATCACACAGAGCACCAAGTGAACTGATGAAGTAAGAACCCGGTTCTGTTTAAACTGAGGGGCTTATTTTCTTATCTAGAATTGGGCTGGTCCCCAACAGGCTAAAAGAGCCAACAGCCTAAACACCTCCATCATTAACATCACAGGCTTGAATGAAAGTACTAACGATATGATTCACTGAACAACGACAGAATAAAAGTCTAAAGAACGTCACTGAATGTCTTACACGCTTCAAATGTCCGTGTTTCAGTCAGAAGTCGGGTCAGATCCAGGCTGAGTCCCAAATGGCGCCGTACTCCCTAAATAGTGAGCTGTGTAGCATTAAGTTCAGAAATTCCAGCTTCTGTTGTTAAATGTTAAATACATTTATTTAATGAGCAGGGAACCGTTTGAGATTGAGCCCCAGCGTGAGAAAAGTGGCATCGTCAGACTGCTATATAGAACTATTTTCAGAAATGTTCTGTATAGAACCATATACAACATATCTGGTGAACACTTTCACGTTGCAGAGAACATTTTATCCTGCCAAAAAAAAAAAAAAAAAAAAAAAAAAAAAAAAAAAATATATATATATATATATATATATATATATATATATATATATATATATATATATATATATATATTTTTTTTTTTTCTTTCTAAGTGTGTGGCGTATAGTGGATAATGGGCTTTTCGACTCTGCCACTCAGTTTGATTTGAGGTGGGTGGGACTGGATTTGGCGCAGGCGTTGTGAGGTCTGTCAGTATAGCACTATCCTCCTCCTCTTGGGACCGAACAACAGCTTTTTTTGAGTTTTATTTAAATAAATGTTAACTTATTTCCCAGAATCTTGTATTTATTTCTTTTATTTGTTTATTTATTTATTTTTAAGCCTGTCCCTGCGTAAACATCAGCTTCTGAGGTGTTGTAACCTGTTCCTGATAAAACGGGGAAGTCTATTATTCACAGTTTCAGGTTAAATGAGGTGGATCAGGGCTCAGCAACTCTGATCTGAGGTTTCATTTTAGAGTTCCACAATTTTAACCAAACAGAGCTCAGAGTTGTTCAGTTTCCTCAGTTATACTATAACTGTACTATAGCTATACTATAGCTATGTATAAGGTCAGGCAGTCTCTGCATCTCTCAGTTCAGAGCCTGAAACAAAACTCCCTGCCAGGAATGTGTTAAAATTAAGATAATATAATCCTTTATTAAGAATTTAGAACCATTTTCCAACTGTGTTCACACACTCTGGAATTAGACCTCCTCATTTAACCCATCTGTGCAGTCAAGCACCCACATGCATGCACACTAGTGAACATACACGCACTAGGGGGCAGTGAGCACACTTGCCCAGAGCGGTGGGCAGCCTATCCACAGCGCCCGGGGAGCAGTTGGGGGTTAGGTGTTTTGCTCAAGGGCACTTCAGTCTTGGATTGTCAGCCGAGGGGATCAAACCAGTGACCTTCAGGTCACAGAGCCGGTTTCCTAACCTCCAGCCCACAACTGCTTCGTAACGGGAAAATTCTCAGTGCTACAGCAGCAAAGGGAGAGCAATGCACTGAAGAAAAGAAAAGTAAAAAGTAAAGTAAAAAGAAGAGAAATTAACAGGCAAATAATTAACCTTGTTAATGACTTAACGAGGTATTTATTGGGTTCATTTCTGGCTGATTCCAGGTTGTTTAGCTGTTCTTCTGTCACAGCTGCCGACTGAAAAACTGCTCAGTGGTGATGAGACAGTTTAGGAATTTAGTGTCATAGCATCTTCAGAGTCGGACCAAATCGGCTGTCAGTCAAATGTGATCTTAAAAGTGTCCGTTTTCTGTTTGTGGCAAAGTAAGAAGTGAAAACGTTCAAATGGCTTGAGCGTCTCCTACAGTTGTCAGTCATTGCTTAGCAACGGCGTCTCAGTAGAGTGATAGTGTTTGTGAAAACACCTGTGATGTTATGGTGAAATAACAGCAGTTAGAATGCCTCTCAACCAATCAGCTCGCCTGGCTGGAACCAAATGTTGTATAAATGGACGTATTCTATTCCGATTGAGCTGTTTGTCAGATTGTTAATGGGTTATCAGGCTGCATGTAAATGTGGCTAATGATCCTTGGCTGTCTGTGTTTATCCGCTGAAGTGCTGGAACAATGTGGCTGTGCGTCATGTGAGCCTCGAGGTCTTTAACACAAGTCCATATGTGAAAATGCCCTGAGACTCCGCTGATCAGGTGTTCAGTCATACAGTAAACTCAGATCGGATGCAACCCCTGTGTTGCGTGTGAATATGCTGAATGAAATGAAGATAGTGAAATGCCTTTAGAAACACCTGTAACCCAAGGAGTAGCTTTGGCAGACAACGATGTTGAAAGGCCTTCTTGAATTTCTCATTTTCACATTCCTGTCCTTTCACCTTTAGTGAAAAGTAGCATTTTGACTCACCAGTGTAGTGAAACACCACATATACACTAGTGCAGGGGTTCTCAACCATTTTCACCCCAAGCCCATCTGATTATAACTATAAAGCATAGCAGCCCCATTTCAGTTCAATCACAGAAGGCAAAATTTGCAGTTTGCAAATTTGCAAAACATAACGTGATTAAAAAAACTTAATGGAAAATACTCGTGGCTCCCGCAGGAGTCACTGTTAGGTCTGGAGTCTCTTTAGTTTTGAGGGTTTTAGGGCCTCGTTTGAAGTAAACCTCACTCCACTCTCGCTTTAGGATCAGCGTCGCTAAAATCAACAATAATAATAACAAACCTTACTTGGTTTCAGGTTCTTTGTCACTAATTTATCAGTTTGAGTTTAACCACTTGGGTCGCTGATGTTTGGCCAGAAATCAAACACAGGTCTTCGCTTAGTTTAAGACAAGTCTGTTTTTAGGAGCTGCAGCTCGAGCTGTAGGAACGACATTAGACCAGTAAGTTCAGACGTTAAAACGGGCGTTTATACTGACCGTTGATGTGACGTGCTGGTTGAAGAGGAAAGATGGGTCTACTGATGATTCCCTCATTTCATCATAAAATGCGTCCTACCAACAGTGAACTGAACAGGGTTCGGCTGGAAGCAAATCCAGACCTGCGGGGTTCAGCTGTTTGTTTCAGATCTGGATGCAAGTGGACTGTTCACACATCATCTACAACTAGTCTTCCTTTTTATTTACAGCTTTGTAGCTGTGCTACTGATCTGAAAGCTGTGAAGTTGTGGGGGACAAGTATATTGATCATATTATACATTCATCTGCAGCCACATTATTATGTTTATTATTGAAAATAGTGATTCCTTTTACACAATTGAGTCTGTAGTTTTCCAGCTGAAGGTTCTCATTGAAAGCAGAGATGAAAGGTTCTGCACTCAGTCTGTCTCATAACCTCTCTCTCTCTCTCTCTCTCTCTCTCTCTCTCTCTCTCTCTCTCTCTCTCTCTCTCTTTCTCTTTCTCTTTCTTTTGTTCTGTGTGTGTGTGTGTGTCTTTCTCGTTCTCTGTCGCTCTCTCTCAGGCTCCCGGCTCCCCCCAGGCTGGTGCTGATGGTCCCCCCCTCTCAGAGGTGACTGAGCGTTTGGCTCAGATGGAGCAGCTGGTGTCTCAGTTAAAGGAGATGATCAGGGAGAAGGACACAGCCCTGCACAGTAAAGATGAACAGCTGAAGGTAAACAGACTCCTCAGGAAAAGACAGGCAGTGTGATGTTGAAGCACAACCTGCACTATAGCAGGAGCGTGAAGGACACTTGAGGCAGGAGTGACGTTCGCTGGAAGCTTTTTCCTTTTTAATTTGCTCACAATACATAAACCAAACAAACACTTAGCAAAACCAAAGCTGACCAACTCTCTGCTGGTTCAGGCATGACTTCTCAGCCCCTTTCACCCCATATTAACTTGCCAGCTTGCCAGTCCAGTTTGCTGCTGCTCGTCCTTCTCTCCGCTCTTTTTAAAGGCGCCCTTTTTGGCACGTGAGTGACAGTTTGTCACTCTGCCTCCCTGTCAGCGCCCCCAAGTTCTCAGCTTGTCCCCCTGGATCAAACATCAGGCTTGTTCTAGATTCACTGTGGACCAGGAGGCAGCTTTCACCCATATCGTTTTTGGTGTGAACCCATCTGACTTCTTTAGTTCGGTCTGTTTTGAAGTGTAAATATTCCACCCATGTTTGTATCTGCGACAAACAGCTAAACTGGTCTGGCAAAAACGGCCCGCTTCCAAACAACATGGTTCAGTTCACTGCTGATGGAAACACATATTTCTATGATTAAATGAGGGAATTAATCAATAGAGCTTGCTTTCCCCTTCTGGCAGCATGTTGGTGCTGTCATCAGCTCTCATGTCGTTTTTTTTTTTTTCAGCACAAGCTGCTTTACAAACAGACAAGATAACAGTGTCTGAAAAAGTAAGATAACAGTAAGTAAGATAACAGTGAAGATCTATGTTTGATTTTGGCTCATGGATTTAGTGGTTTAACTCAAGCTGATGAACCAATGACAAATAAGCAGATATCAAGTGAGAATTACTATTGTTGATTGTGACGACGCTAATTCAGAAGCCCAGTGAGAGCAGTATGGTCTGGCTGTTTCCAGTAAATCATAAAAACCCTAAAAATTAAAGAGACGTATCGAGAAGAAACAATGACTACCTAGCTCCAAATCACAGTCCACATCTACCTCATGTGTTTCTGTTTTTCCCCTTTTTAACGTCACCACAAGCAGGTGTTTTTGTTTTTTTTTAAAAAACGTGACTGCAGATTTTGGTTTCTGTGATTGCACTGGTCTGATCCTGAGGCCCTAAATCTCAGGATTTCCGCATAAGCACTTATGAAAAGAAAAATAATGTTTTTTAAATTTTTAAAAAAAGGTTGATTTTAGTTTCCCTGCTGTACTTTGTAGTTATAAACAAAGATTGTTTTTATATCGAAATTTGAAAGACTGCAGTTTTCAAATCGCAAGAGCTGCGATTTTTCTTATAGTTTTACGCTCTATTATCGATGGTGCATCATTTGCCCAGTTTTCTCACCAGTTTAGTCAAATCCAATCCATTCACTAGTTAGGACTTGGAATCACACGATACCACCAGCACTAGGAGGGTGAAGGCTGGCACAGGTTTCCTCATGGACCTGAGAAGCACCACCATTTGTTCAAACTGCCACTAACTGAGTGAGTTATGTTATGTCAGCTAACAGGCTGACGTAATGGGGGGAGACGGGAGGCCATCCTACCCACCCAGAGAGAGCGAGGACAGCTGTGCTCTTAGATTCCCAGCCACGAATGACTGTAGTATCACCAGGGATCGAACTCACAACCACAAATGCACGCTGCGGTAACAGTTCAAGTCTCAAGCCAGAAAAAGTATTAGCTGGTATCTTAGGCAACAAAATTAGGCTCATACCTCAAAATGTAGCTCAGTTTTATACAATTCCAAAAAATTGTATAAAAGAAAAACTGCATTTAGGTATTTTGCTGATATGGCTCTAGCCGTAGGAGGCTAGAGGAAACCGGGCCTTTATCAGAATGAATGTCAGTGTTGTTTAGCAGATGTTTATCAGTACATGCTGTTTATATTCTGAGGTTGCACTTCAATGAACAGCCATATGCTTCTGATTACAGCATTAACCCTCGAGGAGCGAATCTGAAAACGCTGTAGTGGAGTTTACTGGTCCAGAGCAAAGTGCGGACTGAGCTGGGGGCTCCGTTCAGAGCAGGAACAATAGAGCTCCCGTGTTATCTGCAGACTCTGTTTCTTAGCAGCGCTGTGAAAGATTAACCAAGCACGTACGGCACACATACCACAGTGATTCCCCCGCGCAGTTAATGGTTCTGCAGTAGCTACTCCAACATTTAAAGTAGAGATGGGTATTTTAGTTACTGTGCAGAAAATTAGTGACCCCCTACAAACATACAAACAGATTACAAGGATAAGAAAACAAGCAGGGTGTTTATATTTTTCCTAACCAAAACATAAAATCTGGACTCTGCTCTGCCCTCTGGTGGGTACTGAAGGAAACACATTTCATAGTTCTCAAAGCAATAGTTTGTCGTTAGTTTACCCCAGATGTAGTCGATCTCCATAGACATGTTTTGGTGTCTGGAGTTTTAGTTTTAGGACTGGTGCTAAGGCTGCGTTCACGCAGAAGAGGTAGAAGTGGTCCAAATCTGATTTTCTCGCCAAATGTTCTGTTCAGATTATCCTTTAAATGTGATCTGTATGCATCATCAGTCTGAACAGATCAGCTCCCAAACTGACCCACATGCACAAAATAACAGCGTCACCCTGCGTCACGCGGCTCATCCAGAGGTAAACAATCACAACCGCCAATGATCGCCAGTCGCTTCCGAAGGATCAGTTTCATCTTCACCGGCATCACAAGAACCATCATGAAGCTTCACTGACTGACAGCTGGACTTGTCACCCAGAATGAGGTGTAAAAAGGGCGCGGTCACTTTAGTTTGTGTCGTCAGACTCTTTAAACCAAGGCCCAGTCATATTTCTTCTTTTTACCCCATGCCTTGTTTTCGAGTGTCACCCTAACCTCCTAACCCCTTGTTACTGAGTTACAGGGCAGTGGTTGAGATCTTCCCTCTGAAATGGGAGCCTCAAATAAAAGAGCATCACTTCATTAACAGCTACTAGCGCTGCTCTGTAGGCAACCCTGCCCGTCTAGCTAGTTGCTAGCTAGTTACCGAGACATTAGAATGCCGTTAGCGATTTAAATTTTTTTTTTTTTTTTATGCTTGTTATGAAGAAAAACGACCAAAATTCACTGAAACCACATTAAACTAGGATAAAACGGTGATTATTGTGATTCACGTCTTCCCCTAGACGTGACCACACAAATCAGATTCGGGCCACTTTTACCTGCTGTGTGAATGCAGCCGTAGTCTTTTAACATCAAACAAAACTGGCATCACCTTTCAAGCCAGCACTTTCTACAAAACTTAGGTAGAAAAGTTAGAGAGAAATGTTCAGTGTGACTCTCAAGGGCTTTTTACCAGATAAATCATTGCGATTAATAGTTTCATTGTCTGTTTTTTAAATATTTAAACTAAAGCCAAATTACCTTTTTAATCGTTGATCATTAGTAGCTCCCAACTGACAGCAAAATCCACGAGCTCCTCACTGCTGCCGTCACTCGCCGGACGTTAGAGCTTTTGTTTTACGAACTGGGATGTGTCTATAAATTAATGCGTTTGTTGCTTTCTTTTTATTTACATGCATTTGCCTCAACCTACATTATTAAAACACCAAATTCACTTTGTTTGTTGCAACATTCACGTATTTTCGCTGTTGGAACAAAAATGTGTATCAAAAAAAGAAAAGGAAGAAAGGAAAAAGCGTCCTTAACTTTTTATATATGTTATATATAATACAACAAGTACTTGTGGATCATTTCTATTGGTCCCTGTATCATGAAATTTAAATATCTTGTAAATGTCACCTGACATCTTTTAATTCTGTATAAATAAATAAATAAATAAAAAATTAAGATGGAAGGTTTTGTTGCAGCATTGGCAGTATGCCTGGGGAAAAATAATTGTGATCAGCTAAAATAATTATGATTAGGCAGTGATGTAATAATTGTGACAGGCCTGCTTTCACCATTTACACATAGACCTTTATTAATGCGCCTGTATTGAGATTTGTCCGTTTTGTGAATCAGCATGTGAGACGCAGAGGTGCTGGAGCAGTAAACGGGTCCGATTAGAGGTCGTTAACATGCTGCGCCTTCTTAACTCGTCCTCCAGGCTGAGAAGGAGTCGTGCGAGGCCAAGCTGTCTAAGATGCGGCTCCAGAACAAGGCGAAGGTCACGTCGCTGAACGCACAGCTGGAGGAGCTGAGGAAGCAGCAGGGGGAGCCAGCAGGCAAGGGAACGCCACCACAGTTCAAACGGGTAAGAGTTTGAGTCTAGAGCCAGTCAGTACGATGATATTTACTCTTATCATGATGAATTACATCACTGTTCACTGAACAGGCCTGTTTCAACGCTCGTTGTCCATTTTCTCAGCTCCACTTACTGTATAGGTGCGCTTTGTAGTGCTAGTTACAGACTGTAGTCCATCTGTTTCTCTGATGCTTTGTTACCCCCCTTTACCCTGTTCTTCAGTGGTCAGGACCCCCATGGACCCTCACAGAGCAGGTACTATTTGGGTGGTGGATTATTCTCAGCACTGCAGTAACATTGACGTGGTGGTGGTGTGTTAGTGTGTGTTGCGCTGGTCTGAGTGGATCAGACACAGCAGTGCTGCTGGAGTTTTTAAACACTGTGTCCACTCACTGTCCACTCTATTAGACACTCCTACCTTGTCGGTCCACCTTGTAGATGGAAAATCAGAGACGATAGCTCATCTGCTGCTGCACAGTTTGTGCTTGTCGTCCTCTAGTCCTTCATCAGTGCCCACAGGACGCTGCCCACAGGACGCTGCCCACAGGACGCTGTTGGCTGGATATTTTTGGTTGATGGACTATTCTCAGACTGGCAGTGACCCTGAGGTGTTAAAAACTCCAGCATCACTGCTGTGTCTGATCCACTTGTACCAGCACAACACACACTAACACACCACCACCACGTCAGTGTTACTGCAGTGCTAAGAAAACATATATGCGCTGGCCAATATCAATCAGCCCTAGTGAGTACCATGCTAATTGGTGAGCTGTTAGCTTCCATTACTTGTTACATTAGCCTTGTGACTCCAGTGCAGAACCAAAGAAGCAATCTTCTCACCTTTCTTGGCTGATCTATTGGAGTTAAACTTTCTTCCTTAATCAGTGTAATTTCTGTTGTGAAGACGGTCTTGTACGTCCTGAATGGCCTGCATGACCCTCACTGATGTGTTTACCTGTCTTTCCACAGAGCGGTAGTGGAGAGGCGGGGGAATCGGAGCAGGCCGGAGCGAGTCGGGGGAAGATCCTCCTCCTGAAGAAGAAAGTGGAGGAGCTGGAGCAGCAACTCGCCCACAGAGAGAAGGAGCTGCAGCAGAAGGTGCAGCAGACTTAATGACAGACAGAAAACTTTGCTTCTATAGTTTTCGCTGCCCAAATTCGATCCAAGCACTTTATTGTTCAAGATCAGGAAGTATCAACACAATATTTATATCTTCTTAGATCATACAGCCACATAATTAAGGTAAAATATGCTGGAGCTGCTTAGTGCTGCAGTAAAGGCTCTTCATTGTTCTGCACTGATGTTTTTTGGTTTACTCTTTTTAAAGCAGCACTATGTAATATTTTTTGTTTAGACTGAATGCATGTATGTATGTATGTGTGTGTGTGTATATATGTATGTATGTATGTATGTATGTATGTATGTGTGTATTTTTGTCCATCCTTCATGAAATTCACACACAATATAAAGGCCAACACGCATTTTCAAATTATGTAAAAAAAACTGAGAATCGACAAAAATGGACATATGAGGTTTTGTTCTGACTGCAGTGATAATTCATGTCTCCTCTTTTGTCTTTCAGACGCGAGAGCTAGAAGCCCAGAGAGAGCGAGGTGTGGAGATGGACTCCATGCTAGTGGAGAAAGATAAGCGTCTGGCTGAGAAGGAGGCTTACATCGTCCACCTGCAGGTGGCCATGTCTGGAGAACATCCAGCTAAAGCAGAGCACGCTCCTCAGGATGACAAGGCGAGGAACATTTGGGTGCATCCAAATTCTTACATGTGACATAAAATAATTCCTAAAGGTTTCCAGTCTGCTTCGTAGCTCATCGTAATGGTCTGTGAATGCAGGAGCGGCCAGTGGACGGGTCAGTGCAGGAGCTGCAGATGCTGGTTCAGAGCCTGACGAAGAAAGTAGGGGATGGAGAGGAGAGATACAGCCTGCTGAAGGAGCAGAACGACAGCCTGAAGGAGCTGCTGGTGTCAGAGAAAGCGCAATTCGAGGAGAAGGAGAACATGTACAAGCAGAACGTAAGATCTGTCTGTTTGCCTGTCTGTCTGTGTCTGTCTATCTCTTTCTCTTTCTGTCCGTCTTTCTCTGTCCATATATCTCTCTGTTCTCTGTCTGTCTGTCTGTCTCTTTCTGTCTGTCTTTCTTTCTTTCTTTCTTTCTCTGTTTGTCTGTCTGTCTCTGTCCATCTATCTGTCTGTTCTGTCTATTTCTCTGCTCTCTATCTTGACCGTCTGTCTATCTCTCTCTCTCTCTCTCTCTCTCTCTTTCTTTCTGTCTGTCTCTGTCCATCTATCTGTGTCTCTCTCTGTCTATCTCTTTCACTTTCTTTTTTTTTAGAAGGGAGAAAAATAAATAAATAAATAAATAAATAAATAAAAAAATAAAAAAATTAATTAATCAGATAAATAAATAACTAAATAAAAATTTTAAAAATTGTAGAAAAGGGAAAGTAAATAAATAAATGAAATTAAAAAATAATAATAGTAATTACAGAGGGTAGATTAAATAAAATAAATGAATAAATACAATAGATAAATAAATTAGTACATTAATGAAATAATCATTCAAAAAGTTACGTTAACACACTATCTGCTTCAAAATCATCAACTAAAGATAAAAAAGGTTGCCAAATATCAAAAAACTTCCCAGTGGATCCTCTCAAAGTATATCTAATCTTTTCCAATTTAAGATGGTACAAGACCTCTCTGACCCAGTGATTGTAAGTTGGAGGATTAGCGTCTTTCCATTTAAACAGAATTAATCTCCTGGCAAGGAGAAAGCAGAAAGCAAACATATTTATATCCCGCCTGTTAGGAGCGCTATCTATCGGGACTACACCGAACAATGCTATGAATGGTGATGGCTCCACCGCTTTCCCAGAGACCTTTGAAAAAGTCTCAAATAGAATTCCAAAAGGTATACAGTTTTGAGCATGACCAAAACATGTGCAGAAGTGAAGCAGGAGCTAGCCCACATCGGTCACATGTACGGTCTAAACCAGCCTTGATCTTCGAAAGCCTAACTTTAGACCAATGTAGACGGTGTACAATCTTAAACTGAATGACAGCATGCTTTGCACAGATAGAGGATGAGAAGATTCCTTGTATTATTTTGCGCCATGTTTCTTCTAATATTGTTCCACCCAGATCCATTTCCCATTTACTTTTAAGAAGCTCTAATGAGGTGTAGTTATGTGAATCAAGTAGTCCATAAATTATACTAATTGCCTGTGTATTAATTGCTTTATGTTTATAGATTGATTCTAACAGAGAGATTGAAGGTGATAATGGAAAGCTGTCCAGATTTGAGGATACAAAGTTCCGAAGCTGTAAATATCTGTAGAAGTGTATTCTAGGAATATTATATCGCTGTGTTAGCTGTTCAAAAGAGGCAAATTTAACATCAATATAAAGGTCAGATAAAGAGACTACACCCCTTTTGGCCCAAAGAGCAAAAGCGTCATCTGATATTGATGGAGGAAACATATGGTTATTTACAATTGGAGCTGCCTGTGACAATCCCCTTAGGGAAAAAGACCTCCTAAACTGATTCCAGATTTTGATTGCACCTATGACAACAGGGTTTGAACAGAAGTTAGTAACAGGTTGTTTCAATGGCAATTCAGAACACAATAATGCGGCTACAGACGTGGACAAGACAGACGACTCCTCCAGGGTCGTCCAAACAGGGGTGCTAACTTCATCCTTCATCCAATACAACAGAGCCCTTATATTCGCTGCCCAGTAATAAAACAGAAAGTTCGGGAGTGCCAGACCCCCTAAATTCCGGGATCTCTGCAGTGTTTTTCTTTTTATCCTGGGTGTTTTATAGTTCCAAATAAAGGACAATATTAATTTATTTAGTTTAATAAAAAACGATTTAGTTAAAAATACCGGAAGAGACTGAAAAATATCCATCCATCCATCCATTTTCTAAGCCGCTACTCCGTCAGGGTCGCGGGGGTGAGCTGGAGCCTATCCCAGCAGTCTTCAGGCGGAAGGCAGGATACACCCTGGACAGGTCGCCAGTCCATCGCAGGGCAGACACACAGACAGTCACTCACACACTCACACCTAGGGACAATTTAGCACAACCAATTGGCCTGACTGCATGTCTTTGGACTGTGGGAGGAAACCGGAGAACCCGGAGGAAACCCACGCAGACACGGGGAGAACATGCAAACTCCACACAGAGAGGACCCCGGTCACCCGGCCGGGGAATCGAACCCAGGCCCTCCTCGCTGTGAGGCGACAGCGCTACCCACCATGCCACCGTGCCGCCCACTGAAAAATATATATATATATATATATATATATATATATAGGAATTTTGGTAAAATGCTCATTTTTACTATATTAATACGGCCAATCAAAGAGAGTGGTAGAGGGGCCCACCGCTCAATATCTTGGTTCAACTGGGATAATAGAGGTTGGTAATTAGTAATGTATAGATCATTATAATCATGTGTGATCCAAATACCAAGGTATCTGAACTTTTTAAAGCAATGTTTAAATGGAAAGGAGGCCAAGAAAGCCAAACCTTTCCCAGTTCCAACAGGCATCAACTCACTTTTCTGAAAATTTATTTTATATCCAGAGATCTTTCCAAATTCTGTAAGTAGGACCATCAACTTTGGTATGCTTGAGTGAGGATCCGAAATGTATAGTAGCATATCGTCAGCGTAAAGCGAGACCTTCTGTTCCAACCCAGCACGCACAACTCCCCTAATGCCTTCATTTTGCCTTATAGCTATTGCGAGTGGTTCCATTGCAAGCATAAAAATTAATGGGGACAAGGGGCTTCCCTGTCTCGTACCGCGATGAAGTTCAAAATACGAGGACAAATTATTATTAGTGCGCACTGCGGCCAATGGAAGCTTATACAAAGTCTTTATCCATGATATGAATTTAGGGCCCAACCCAAACCGTCCCAGCACATCAAAGAGGTAGTTCCACTCCACCCGGTCGAAGGCCTTCTCCGCATCAAGTGATAACACCACCTCAGACACCCCGGACAGGGGGGGAGTGTAAAGGATATTCAGCAGGCGTCTAATATTAAAAAAAGAAAAGCGATTTTTAATAAAACCGGTTTGGTCCTGCGATATGATAGCAGGAAGGACCCCCTCTAGACGACGAGCTAGGACCTTGGCAAGAATTTTGGTATCTGTATTTAGTAGAGAGATGGGGCGATACGAGCCACAGTCCAGAGGATTTTTATCCTTCTTCAGAATCAAAGAGATAACTGCTTGACGCATAGTTAAAGGTAGGGATTGTACTGAGAGTGATTCATTAAAAACTGATAGTAATAATGGAGAGAGCAAATCTGAAAATTTTTTGAAAAACTCTGTAGAGTAGCCATCAGGCCCTGGGGATTTACCACTCTGCATAGATTTGATCGCAGATGTTATTTCTTCTACTGAGAGTTCATCCTCCAACTTACCAGCCATATCTCTTTCACTTTCTGTCTGTCTTTATCTATCAATCTCTCTGCTCTCTCTTTCTGTCTGTCTGTCTTTGTCTGTCTCTCAGTCTATGTCTCTGTCTATTTATATCTGTATTTCTGTTCTCTATCTGGCCGTCTGTCTGTCTTTCGGTCTCTCGGTCTATGTCTCCATCTCTATTTATATCTATATTTTTATCTGTCTGTGTATCCGTCTGTTCCGTCTCTCTTTCCCTATCTATGCATCTGTCTGTCTTTGTCTCTATCTCTCTATTTATATATATCTGTCTGTCTGTCTCTGTCTCTATCTCTCTATTTATATTTATCTGTCTGTCTGTATCTCTATCCCTATCTGTCCATCTGTCTGTCTCTGTCTCTCAGTCTGTGTCTTTATCTCTCTATTTATATCTATCTATCTGTCTGTGTGTCCGTCCGTCTCTCTCTATTTCCCTATCTGTCCATCAGTCTGTCTGTCTGTCTCTGTCTTTGTCTCTGTCTCTATTTATCTCTCTGTATCTATCTATCTGTCTCTGTCTATCTGTCTATCTCTCTGTATATCTCTCTGCCTGTCTGTCTAATTAATGTTTCACCGTAATGTTCACCGTAATTTTGATTTTCGTTTACAGATCCAAACGTTCAAAGACATAATTTTACAAAAAGACAACAAATTGATGGAAATTAATCAGATGCATGAGCAGGAGCTCTTCAAGCTTGCAGCGAAATCGGATGCCAGTGCGGATCTCGAACAGGTAAGAAATAATTAAAGGAACGTTTATCCATTTTTCCTTCTTAGCCCAAATGTGGTTTTTCAGCCAAATGTAGTTGATAAGTTTGCTGCTTTGGAGCGATGAGGCTAAAGCCCCACCAATTATCATGGTGTCTAAATCATCCCTGCCTTAAACCACCTCAGAAACAGACCACAACCTGTGTTTATACGTTAAAGTAAGTCCTATAATGTCAGGAACCATATGAACAAGTCTGTTTTTCTCTCTCAGCTCCTGAAGGCCCTTAAACAGAAGCTTCATGAGAAGGAGGAGGTTCTCCTGGGAAAAGCTCAGGTGATCGATGTCCTGCAGGGTGAGGTTGACAGCAGAGACCAGCAGATAAAGGTGATGCCTCTGAAGTAGTGCTTTGTTACAGATTAATCTGTTTCAGTGTAGGGGTGGGGTGTCCCAATTCTTGTTGGCATAGAGGGGTGGGGCAAAGTTTTGGGGCTACATGACCCTCCAAACTGAACATTTTCAGAGACACAGTCCAAACAGAGATTTATGAGAAAAAGAAAAGCAAGATGGAGCATAAGAGACCAAAGAAACCCATAAATGTGAGAATTTTCTCTGTTAAACAATTACGATAACCATTGTTTTGTCTTAGTTTAATGTCGTTTCAGTGTATTATGGTCCTTTTCTTCATTACAAGTATAAAAAATCACTAGGAGTACACCAGTGTCTCTGTAGCCAGCTAGCTAAATGTCCCATTCCATCTTAAATGGAACTAATTCTTCAGTGTTACGAGGCTGAAGTCAGATATTCGCCAGCTTCTTGTTCTAATTTTCCGGTTCCACCTTAAACGGTGCAGCAGTTGCATTCTGGGGCCTCAGGCAGCAGAAACGCTGGTTCAATCACAGAAACCATAGACTTGCGCTATAGCATGTATAATGTTACAATCCACTGGCTATGCCACAAAAATAAGTTTAATTTTGAGGGTTTTTGTGATTCATTCATCACTGGGCTTTTGGATTAGCGTTGTCACAATTAACAATAATAAACCTGACTTGATATCTCTCTGGGAGGAAAAACCATGACAGCTGCACAATAGGGCAAAGAAACCCACAAACGGGAGAATTTTCTCAGTTAGAAATTACGATAATCATTGTATTTATTGTAGTTTATTGTCGTTTCAGTATATTATGATCCTTTTCTTGATATTAAGCATAAAAAATTGCTAGTAGTATACAGGGTGATTTCAAGAAGAATAATCCGATTTCAAAGCACCATATTTTTACAACCGTAAGGCGCTGAGGAACCAAACACAATTCAGTTGAAAGAAGGGGTCATAGAGTTTCTGGCTGTCACTGGAAGACGGCTCTCTTCACAGTCTGAGAGGAGATGGAGACTCCTGAGCAGAAAGCGTAATAACATAATACACTTTATGCTCACTTAAACCGTTTACAGTTTACTGCATTGTTATGTAATGATTTACAAGTGAAATAAATCATTTTGAAATCAGATGATTCTTATGCTGATTTCTCAGTAGCTAAGTTTCCTGTTGCACCTTAAATGGAGCAGCAGTTTTGAGCAGCTGGTTATAATTTTAAAATGTTTGATTCTTATTTTTATTATTATTTTTTTATATAATAAAGTTGATCTTCTTGCCCATTTTTATGAGTTGGTGTCGTTACTAGCCCAGTACAGACTGTTGAGTTTAGACCCATGGACCACCTGATGGTGCTTCACGGCCCACTGGTTGAGAAATTTTTATTTCTTCTTTCTTGAGAGTTTATTGCTCTCCACAGTGTGGGGGTAGCACGGTGAGTGTTATACTCACACATAAGGCCAACAAATTCATGACTATCAGCCTTTTTCTGTGTTAACTTCTAACTGTCTTGGTGTATCTTGTCTCTTATTTTCTCCTCTCGTCCATCTGTGCAGGATCTGACTGAGCGTCTGAGGCTCCTGCACAGCGAGAAGGAGAACGTGCAGTCTAAGATGGAGGCGGAGAGGCACATCATGCGCACTCAGGTCCGCGACCTGATGGAGAAACACCAGGAGGAGCTGAAGAGGGTGGCGGAGAAACATGAGAGCGAGATGTCGGAGAAGGAGCAGGTCCTGCTTGCGCAGCTGGAGGCGGTAAGGGACTCCTCAGCTCATCTGGCAGCACCTGAAAGCTCACCTGAAGTTCGACCTGCTGACCACTCACTGACTCAGAGGGTGGCCGAGCTGGAAGGTATGGTTTTTTAGCTGATGTGAAAATTTAGATATGATGTGAAAATACCCATTCTGTTTTGGTTTAAAAAAAAAACGTGTCTGTCCCTCTCTGTGTCTGTCCCTCTCTGTGTCTGTCCCTCTCTGTGTCTGTCCCTCTCTGTGTCTGTCCCTCTCTGTGTCTTGTCTCTCTGTCTGTGTGTGTGTGTGTGTTTGAGAGAATCATTATTTTTTACTATGTTATTTGTTTGCCTTTGTTTGTTTTGCCTCATTCATTTCTTTCGTTGTGTCATTAATCAGCCCAAGCTAAGCTAAAAACAGACGAGGCCAATAAATCTGAAGCTAAATTCCTGAAGATGAAAGCATGGTCCAAGTCTCGCATCAGGCAACTTGAAGATGAGCTGAAGAAAGCTCAGGTATTGTATCAGAATGTTTAACCTTTTCAAATCCTTGGAACCACCAGTGGTTCCAAAACCCCCTTTGTCATATTCTTTACTTCATAACTTTCATATTTCATTCAGAAGGTGGATGACTTATGGCAGCTGTAACTGTCTTCTTTCCAGCCTAATACATGATGTAGTTTTAAAACTTGATAATAAAAGTATCTGTGATGATGTTAGGTTGCCCTAACACATCACCATTTATTGAGTAATTCCTCAATAAATACTATGGTGACTTTTATTATGACAGGCACTTACTTGTATTCATTTAAACTTGTACTTACCTGAGATCCAGGGGGCATCCAGGCAGGAGGGGAGCAGGTAGCTGGTACCTGTAAAGAAGAAAATGTAATGTTAAACAGAGCCAGCTTAACAGTATTATTTCTAAGGTAAATTTGTATGTGTATATATGAAGAAAAAGGCCATTGTATGTATATGGCTGATTAATGTGTTTATTGTTTGTTCTATTGTCATTCCTAGACTGTGAATAATGGTATGACCCAGAGCTAATGTGGGAGGGGCTACCAGGTTAAAAGGGAAGGGGGGCAGTGGAGGAGTTTGTTTGGGGAAGGTCTATGTGGCTTTGCCGCTTCAGACCCAATGCAACAGGATCACTTTAGTTCTGTGCGAGACAAACTGCCGGATGCAGACCATGGAGTCAGTGGAGTCATTTGGTTAAAGCTTTTTGTTTTTTTGTTTATTTTTCTCTTGCGAGCGTAAATACTTTTGTGTATTTAAACTTCAGAGCACTGTGGAATTGAGACCCTAATGTCCAAAAATGTTGAATAGGGAATCTCCAGACCATTTGTTGACCATTTTTCCACAAATTTGAACTATAACACTGGATCTCAGATGGCGTCACTTCAGTGATCTGCTCTGTGAAAAATTATTTTTATAAAAAATACAAAAAGCATCTAAGTTTTTTGCCTTTCAGTAGTAAATTATATCAGCATATGGTATGTTTATGATCATGAAACACATTTTCTGTTTATTTGAGGGGAGCTTTTAGATTAAATGAAGGATAGTACTAAATCCATTACTAGTACTAAGCCCATTAGATGATGCCTGTAAAATTCACCCCATACTTATTTTCATATTAGGTGTGACAGTGTTTATATTTGTATGTGAATTGACTATAATCTTCACTGTATTTATTCCTGTTTTAAGGGGTGTGCAAGTTAAAAACATCTGTTAGAAACTAATGAAATTTTAAAAATTATATAAACATTCATCCATATTAATCACAATGGTGTGATAAATCTGTTTGACCCCCAGTCTGGAAGCTTGACCCCCGATGTGGCATCCCTGCGCGGTCGAGTCAACGAACTGGAAGAGGAGAGAGAGGAGATGCTGTGTAAACTCGAACAGTATGACGAGCTCAAGGCCAAAAATGGTATATAAATGCTGCCGTCTGCTGCGTCACAAAGCTAAATGAATTATATATTTACTTTCAGGTTCTAGATATTCAGTTTTAAATTTACTTCTTTAAAGAAGGGAGCCTGTTATAGACTGTGATAGAACTGTAATAGAAGAGAATACAGTACATAAAGTGTACTTTATGGCGTGGTGGGTAGCGCTGTCGCCTCACAGCAAGAAGGGCCTGGGTTCGATTCCCCAGCCGGGTGACCAGGGACCTTTCTGTGGGGAATTTGCATGTTCTCCCCATGTCTGCGTGGGTTTCCTCTGGGTTCTCCAGTTTCCCCCACATTCCAAAGACATGCAGTCAGGCCTATTGGACGTGCTAAATTGCCCCTGGGTGTGAGTGACTGTCTGCCCTGCCCTGACCTGTCCAGGGTGTATCCTGCCTTCCACCCAATGACCGCTGGGATAGGCTCCAGCACCCCCCGCAACCCAGAGGAAGGAACGTCTTAGAAGATGTGTGTGTGTGTGCGTGTAAGGGGTTTATAAACAGCTTAATTTGTTTACTAAACCCGTCAGCGTCATTTTATATTCATCATATATTAATCTGTCACCCTTTTTTATTTATGTATTGGAACTGCTTATTGATGTTTTTACGGTGTAAAAAACAAAGGTTTTAGGGTATATAACCAAATTGATGTTAAATAAACTAGTTGGAAACCATTAATTAATGCTTCATAAGGGTGGTCTTATTTTAAAGTCGTCCTGAAAACAATACAGGAAAATGCAGAAGTTGAATATTGTTTTAAAAAAGGGAACGTCGCTTGATGTTTGTAGATGTTCTGGAGACGAAGCTGGTGGTGTACGAGGAGCAGCAGAGAAAGCTGCAGGCGGACCTGGAGCAGGTCACCAAGAGAGCAGCATCTCAGGTCAGTGCTGCTTGTTTTCCTGACATGATGTTGCTCTTATTTTTTAATTTCTCTACTTGTTTTTGTGCTGCTATTAGATCTGTGGTTTGAAATTCTGGTCTGAGTCTCCATCCACTGGATGGTTTGTCTATTCACTGCTTTTACGCTCATAAACGCTTCATAATCATCAGCTAAGTTGAATCAGGTGTCTTAAAATAGGAGAGCGCAACACTGGCCTTGAGAACCATAACCATAGGTCGGTGTTCCTCAGCTGGTCTCAGCTCAGGGCCCACATTTTTCCTTTAGTGAGGTTAACTTGATGTCAGCTTTTGCAACCGTAATGTATCCTAACAAAGCTTGGAAATTAGTATCTCATTACACTGCGAAGCTTTCAGGGTGTCTCACTGGAAAAGTCAGAATGTAAAACAAACCACTTACTAATTATAAAATAAGTTCTTTACTGATGGAGTTGTGCAGCATTTTATTTATTCATTTATTTATTTAATTTTGTGACACTGATGGATGATTTAAGAGATTGTATAACAGGGTGTTTTTTTTTTTTTTTTTTTTTTTTTAAACATCAGTATTCTAAATACCGTATTTAAAGTGTTATAGTGCCCCCTGGTGTTGGGTAGCTCTGTTTGTCTGCTAACTTGTATTTGCTAAGTTATAATTGAGCCCCTCCAACATAAAAACGATATATTAACCTTTCAACATTTTTTGGATCATTTCAATAGAAGATTTTCAATAGAAAGTGTCGGTTCCACCAGTCGTGACTGCAAAGTGCATGATGGGTCAGGCGTGTCAAGTCTGGGGGATGCGGTGTGGCGAAAAGTTGAACCGAGCTAAAATTTACATTTGCGGCATTTGGCAGACGCTTTTACCCAGAGCAACTTACAATTTGATCATTTTTACACAGGTTGGTGAAGGTAGTGTTGGGAGTCTTGCCAAAGGTATAGTGTAGGGTGGTTACCCAGGTGGGGTATTGAACCCCAGTCTACAGCGTAGAAGGCAGAGGTTTTACCCACTACACTACATCAACTTTATGCAGATTAATCTGGCCAATAAGTGTTCACCATGCAGTGTATGAAACATTTGTTCCATATTGAAATGTTCCCACAGAGCATGGAGGAAAAGCCTAGATGTTTTTAAATAAATAAATAAATATCTGCTCAAAATGTTGATTGTGATGTTACGCAAGAGGAACCATTCAAACCCGAGCTGGATGCAGTGTGAACCCTGCACGCTCGCTGTAATTCAGATACAACTAACTCTGCTGTTATTCAGATTTAAAGGGAGAGTCGAACCTGTTAGGGAGAGTTAAACCTGCCTCTGTGCATTCACTCTGGACCCAGCAGGAGATACAGTGTGTCACCATCAGGAAATGGAATATCAACCGTTCAGTGTTTTACTCGCTGTAACTTCAGGATAAATAAATGCTTTCATAATAAGCATCCCATATAATTTTAGAGTTAAATGTAAGTTTACTTGATTTAATTAAATGAAATATTTATCAAACACTGTCTACTACTACAACTACCATTACCACTACTAAAATTAATAAGTATATTCTTTTCCTCCTCCTGTGCTGTGTGTGACGCAGGCGAGTGAGTCCGGCAGTGTGGACGATGCACAGAGTCAGGTACTGGAGTGGCAGGACATGGTTACCATGGTAGTAGAGGCTGAGGCGGTGCGGGACCAGGCTCGAGAGGAGAAGAATGCTCTCGTGCTCCGGATGAGCCACATAGAGGAGGAGAGAGAGGGTAAGGAGAGGGAGCAGGGGGTGAAAATTAATGTTACAGCAATGGTTTGGCCAAAAATCAAATTGACGCATTTCCTCCTTTCACTGAAATAATGTTGTTCAGCTGACGTGTTTGCCGACTGCAGTTTTTTTTCTCAAGTTCCATCTTTTGCCATTGAGAACAGTCTCAGACACCACATATGCAAGCCAGTTACAGATTTCCTGAAGGGGAATTCCATCAGTTTTTCACATATTTCACATAACTAAACGGGTCCTTCAAAGCGGTTTAGTGTGAAACGCTCTGTTCTAGAGAAACTTACAGATTGAGAACTGTTCACAGTGGTGGTGATAGGAACCAGACGCCCCCCTCTAAAAGCTCCTCACAGAAAGGTCCTACATGAAATGGTTTTGAATTCACTGCTTGATGACTAAGACGCTGTTTTATGATAGTTTAGAGAACTTAAACTCCATTCAAGGTGGAGGGAGACATGCAGGGTACTGTGCGGCAAAATAGTCCCCAAAGAAAAACTTTATTATTCCAGATTTTCCACTATTTTTCATCATCAACATTCCATATAAACTGAGAAGACTCATGTAGGTTCTCTGGTGGTTCTGTATGGTAAATAAAATGTCTATATCTGTGTTGTAGTCATGGCGATTCCTGGTTCCTATCACCACCACTGTAAAGACATCTGAACCATTTCATACCAAACTGCTCTGAATCTCTCTGATTACACCTCACATGCTGAACTATGCAGGAATATTGAGAAGTCAGTGAAATTCCTCTTTAACAACACACAGTTTGAAGTTTGAAGCACGTATGTGATACTTAGAGGTGCAGGGGAGGGACTGTGAATTCGTTTTTTTTTTTTTTTTTTGGCCAAACTGTTGTTTACACGTGATATAAAAGTTCATGAACCACAAACAAGACATAGGTGACCTTTCACCACACATAGTCCAACAGAGGGCAGCAGGCACTGGCTTTAAACAGCCAGGCCCCAGAAAACAACACAGTTCTGTGTGTTTATGCCAGAAAAAACATTACTATTCACTCAAAATTCCTCAGGGAATTTACACTCCTAGTTTGATCCCTGCCCTACTGAGAGTTCATCTTTGTGTGTATTTATAGTAAAAGGGTCCATTTTATGAAAACCAAATGCTTCATGCTTTTAAGAGTTTAATGTAATATATAAACACAGTTGCAAAGTGTACCGTTCACTCCTCAGTCCTTACGAGTCCATAAAATGACAGCCAGTTTTGAATTACATTGTCATTATTTTAAATATGTCCACCTGTCCAGCTGACAGTTTAGCCCCGCCCACTCATAATAAAGTTATAAGGAGTTTCAGTCAGAGGCAGAGTACAGGTTAACGAGAGAGAATAGGACTCATTTATATAATGACATAGTAATCTGAGGGATAAAAAGAACTTGGAAAATTATATAGAAAATGATTTAGGATTTTTGGAATGGACAACTACACAAACAACATAAGTGGGGGAAAACTGTAAGATACGTGGCCCTTCTAGTCACAGAAGTCTAGTCACATATAGCACTGGTGCTGGAGCCTATCCCAGCAGTCATCTAGCGGTAGGTAGGATATGCCTTGGACAGGTTGCCAGTCCTGGGGTTATACCATAGTTCATTTTACAGTACAGGTTTGGCATAGTATGGGATTAATATAAACTGGCATTAATTCTACAGTTCGTTTTATAGTACAGGATTAATATAAATTAGGATTAATACTACAGTTTTTTTATAGTACGGGATGAATCCAATCACGATATTTTTGCTGTTTGTTTTATAGTATGGGATTAATATAAACTGAGATTAATTCTACAGTTTGTTTTATAGTATGGGATTAATCTCATTTGAGGTTATTTTTTGCGGTTTGTTTTATAGTACGGGATTAATATAAACTGGGGTTAATTCTACAGTTTGTTTATATAGTATGGGATTAATATAAACTGGGATTAATTCAACAGTTTGTTTTATAGTACGGGATTATATAAACTGGGATTAATTCAACAGTTTGTTTTATAGTACAGGATTAATATAAACTGGCGTTAGTTCTACAGTTTGTTTTATAGTATGGGATTAATATAAACTAGGATTAATTTTGCAGTTTGTTGAATAGTACGGGATTAATATGAACTGGGGTTAATTCAAAAGTTTGTTTTATAGTACAGGATGAATCCAATCAGGTTATTTTTGCAGTTTGTTTTATAGTACAGGATTAATATAAACTAGGATTAATTCTGCAGTTTGTTTTATAGTACAGGATTAATATAAACTGGGTTTAATTCAACTGTTTGGTTTATAGTACGGGATTAATATAAACTTGGATTAATTCAACAGTTCATTTTAAAGTACAGGATTAATATAAACTGGCGTTAGTTCTACAGTTCGTTTTATAGTACAGGGTTAATATAAACTGGGGTTAGTTCTACAGTTTGTGTTACAGTACGGGATTATAAACTGGGATTAATTTTACAGTTTGTTTTATAGTACGGGATTAATCTCATCTGAGGTTATTTTTTGCGGTTTGTTTTATAATATGGGATAAATATAAACTGGGATTAATGCTACAGTTCGTTTTATAGTATGTGATTAATCTCATTTGAGGGTTTTTTTGCAGTTCGTTTTATAGTACGGGATTAATATAAACTGGCATTATTCCTATAGTTTGTCTTATAGTACATAGTTCATTTAATCTGTACTATAAAAGGAACTGTAGAAATAACCCCAGCTTGTTTTATAGCACAGGATTAATATTTGTTTAGTTATTTATTGTATAGTATTATAGTTACTTATACCATGTGTTTTATAGTGAGACTGAGATGCAGCAGTATATAATCAGCTACATGCATAAATGAAGCATAATTTCCTTTTATGTTAATAATTAGCTGTGTAAACCTGGGTATTATACATGTACTGATGTCATAAACCAAATTTCAGAGAAAGGGGTTAAATAAGTCTATATATATTTTTCAAACTCTTAGTTTCTCACTGTATCACTGCAAGCCTGTATTTATCCTTTTTTTTATTGTTTTCCGTGTTTTCTGTCATATTTTTAGTCTAGGGTTCAGCAGACGACTAGTTTTCGCTCTTCGCTGATCTTTCTTTTAAACATAAATAAAAAGTAAGCATCTCTTACTGGGGTTGTACATATATGGCATTTGGCAGACACTCTTATCCAGTGAGACTTAAAGTTGGATCAATTATACACAGGTATGCGAAGGTAGTGTTGGGAGTCTTGCCCAAAGACTCTTATTGGTATACTGTAGGGTGCTTACTGAGGTGGGACGTTGAACCGCTGTCTATGACATAGAAGGCAGAGGTGTTACCCACAACACTATACCACCAACTACTATATACCCTCTACACTATACCAACTGCTATATACCCACTACACTATACCAACCGCTATATACCCACTACACTATACCAACCACTATAAACCAACTACACTACACCAACCACTATAAACCAACTACACTGCACCAACCACTATATACCCACTACCTTATACCACCATCCACTATATACCCACTTCCCTATACCACCAACCACTACATACCCACTATACTATACCACCAACTACTATATACCCTCTACACTATACCACCAACTGCTATATACCCTCTACACGATACCAACTGCTATATACCCACTACACTATACCAACTGCTATATACCCACTACACTATACCAACCACTATAAACCAACTACACTACACCAACCACTATATACCCACTACCTTATACCACCATCCACTATATACCCACTACACTACACCAACCACTATATACCCACTTCCCTATACCTCCAACCACTACACTATACCAACAGCTATATACCCACTACACTATACCAGCCGCTATATACCCACTACACTACACCGACCACCAAGTCATCATGAACTTCATTTATTAATTTATTTTTTCCCCCATTATTTGTTGTGAAACGCTCATGTAAGGTCTGTCCGGTTCAGCATGACCATTTTTCCCCGTTTTTTTTTTTCTTTTATCTTTTCTTCCTCTCCATCGGTGAGCTGAGTCTCAGCCCCTCCTTCAGTCCCTCCCTCCGCCTGTTGTCCTGCTCTTTGTGATTGGTGCAGCCACAGAGAACAGTTTCCCGTCAGTTTTGTGCATGCAGGTTCCCTTCCAGCGTCCGTCTGTCCGCTGCACTGCCCGCCGTTTCCTGCTGTCCTTTCGCTGTGGAAACTGCCAGTAGTGCAGCAGCGGCGCATAGCTGGTACCATCTCACTCTTTTTTTTTATCCTCCCGTTTCTGTTTTCCTCCATTTCCACTGTTTTTATTCATTCTCTGGACCTGCTGACCTCCTCACAAGGCCAAGCTCTGAACTGATCTGCTGCATTAACACCTCCAGTGTCAGACGTCTGTGGTGTCGGGTGTTTTAATACGCTGTCTACTAAAGGATTAAAGCAATAGTTTGGTGAAAGTGAAATTAACTGTGCACAGTTTCCTCCTCTGACCTCAAATGTAAATCAGCAAAGACGTGTTTGGTGTCTAGCTAACAAGCAATGGAAGCTTAGACCCCACCACTTAGCGTTAGAGCTATGAGGCTAATCTAGCTAACAAGCGATGGAAGGTTATACCCCACCAATTAGCAGTAGAGCTATGTGGCTACACGCTTTGCTGTTTAGTGCTTTATGCTGGTGTTTAATTGCTTTTCTCCTTGTAAACACTTTGAGCTGCATTTTAAATGTATGAAAGGTAGTAGTAGTAGTAGTAGTAGTAGTAGTAGTAGTAGTAGTAGTAGTAGTAGTAGTAGTAGTAGTAGTAGTAGTATAATACAGTATCAGAAGCCAGTAATCAAGCCTGTCAGAGATACTGAACTACACAGGGTTTTGGGTGATTGTGTGCACTGTGGGGCCTAATTGGTGGGGCCTAAGCTTCTATTACTTCAGCCTTGTAGCTCCAGTGCTACAGCTAAAGAAGCAGAACTTGGAGACTGAGCTGATCAGAGAGAAATCTGTGCATATTTATCATCAAATTATCTCCCCAATAATTACAAACCCGTCATATGCATGAAGCTGTTACCAGTCCTAACCAGTGAGCTCTCGTCTCTTCTGTCGTGATCGGACACTAACCTGCATACTAAACTGGAATACCCAGAGTCAGTAAATTGTTACTGTAATTTGTATCTGGTGCGGCGAATCTTGTTCTGGTGGGTCACCGCAGATGTTTTTGATTTGCACCTGGTTTGGTGAGGTGGAGTGACCTGTCCAGCTCAGGGTTTGTGACGCTCTCGCTGAAACTTAGCAGGCTCTCGTGCTGACTTGGGTGAGGGGCCTGTGCTGAGGCCCCTGGTTGCTTTCTTTCACATTATTAACACAAACAGTACAGTTTACTGATTTTCCATCATTCCATGCACTAACACTAACCCTGCTGTTACACCGCTTCTGTAAACAAGGCTATTTAATACATCTGAGGACTTTACTGCAGCAGTTTTCCGTCCAATAGTGGTTAAAGCTCAGTGTATGTTAACCCTGAGAAGTCTGGAGTGGTTAATGGCACATTTTAATACACAGTTATTGTTTATTTATTGGTTTTGACATATTGAGAAAAAAACAAAACCTGTGCAAAACATATTTTATGTTTTATTTTTTCCCAGATATTTAAAATTTATTAAATAGTTTAAACAAGTGATTACAACTGTAGGTGCTGATGCCAATATATTTTGAAAAACAACACAAAAATAAATCCAAAAGGTTTCTAACTTCATTAGTTTCTGAGGTTTACCTCAAAACTTAAAGCATAAATGTATTTATGAACCAGCAGTTTTTAAAAGCTCAAAAATCAGAAAAATATATTATTTATAATTTAGAAAAAAACACATAAAATATTGCCTGTGCAAAACATACACATTTTATGTTTTGTTTTATTTTTTCCCTAATATTTTAAATTCATTAAATGGTTTGAACAAGTGCTTACTAGGTAGGTGCCTAGTAAGAACATAAGTGTAAAATTTTAGGTTTGTATTTTCATTAGTTTCTGAGATTTAACTTAAAACTTAATGTATTTTTGTATAAATGTATTTTTGAACCCTTTTGAACTAGCAGCTAGTAAAGCCACAAAAAAATCTGAAAAATATATTCCTACTAATTTTAAGATTAATTTTGTAATATTCACCAATATGCAAAAAAATATATATTTATTTATGTACTTATTTGCATATTGGTACCTTTTATGAATTAACACATATTAAACCAGAGAATAATTTCTGAAAAATGTATGCCTCTAGCATCAATAGTTCAAAAGTTATGACTTGTCAAAATATGTACCTTTTTCTGTGGCACTTACTTTAAGGCAAAAGTTAATGCCATGGGTCCTTTGTAAGGCCTCTATATCTCAGAAATGAATAAAGATACAAGCTTATAATGTTGCAAGCTGTGCACTGACAACATATCCAGAACATATTAAGCAAATCTGAGCTTATTAGAGTAAAACACTTTCTGAAATCCGGTCATTTAAGGGACGTTTAACTACATGCATTTGTTAGTGCCAGTAATAACTGACTTCTAAGGGTTAAATAGCAGCTGTAGTTCTTCTGTGGTACAGATGATGATCCTTCACGTTGAAGCTGAAATCTTCACCGTTTTCAGAAAGTCCTCTTTTCATTAAATAGGCCTGTGAGAAGTTTGGCATGCTTCAATTAGACCGTTATTATTTTTTGTGTGGGACATTTAAAGTGTAAAAGGCTCAAGTCATTTGGGTAATGACAGCTGCGTATATGCTAATGCTTTATTTCTTACTTTATTCCCATATTTGTTAATGGTCTTTATATATGATCATTTACAGACACTTCAGCCAATTGTTCTCTTTGATTTTTCACTCTTCACCTTCTGTTATCAATGCAGGCAGATTCTGTCTGACTACATTGATCGTGACCTAGTGCTGGGCGATCATCTCTTTTGGTAGAATTTGGTGTTGTGCGTCAATATTTATTTTTAGTGTTAGCACTAAAGAGCAGATAATCCTCAATTTTAATCCCTCCATAACTCAGTGTATGAGGTGTAATCAGAGAGATTCAGAGCGGTTTGGTGTGAAATGGTTGATGTCTTTACAGTGGTGGTGATAGGAACCAGGCGGCGCCATGACTACAACACAGATATAGACATTTTATTCACCATCCAGAACCATCAGAGAACCAATAATATAAGTTTCTACATGTAATTTCATTTGATGTGATGTTTTAGGCCAAAAAAAAAAAATATCATGAAAGTGTCTTCATGAATTCATAGCCATTTCATGTAGGGACTTTATGTGAAGAGCTTTTAGAGGGGGACGTCTGGTTCCTATCACCACCACTATGAACAGTTCTGACTCAGTAAGACGCTCACACCAAACCACTCAGAACCGCTCTGTTTAGATCTGAACCAGTTAATTAAGCAGAAATTTTGAAAAATTGATGGAATTCCCCTTTATAACACAAACTGTTCAAAACTATGAAAAGTGTAATGTTTTATTAATGCATTAAAAATGAAGGAATAGTGAGCTTCCTTTGTGGAATCTACCTCTTTTATGTAGCTGTACACTCTTAAGAAAGATCTTCAAGGGTTCTTGAGTAAAGAAAATGGTTTTATATAGAACACTCAAATACCCCTTGTGTGATTAAATGGTTCTTTTGAATGGTGAAAGGGTTCCTTAGGTTCAGATTGATGGACAATGTGCTCTAGATGCTCTAGCACAAGTAAGGGTTCTTCTACCGTTGCAATGTCAGGCTTGTTACAATTGAAGAACCGTTTTGCCTTGCAGATAACCCTTTAATCATGCTAAGGGCTCTTTGAGTGTTCATGGTTCTATATAAAACCATTTTCTTTAGTAAAGAAACCTTGAAGAACCTTTTTTTAAGAGTATAAGAGAAGCAGAACAGTCCACTCAGAAGAAGCTCTGACAGGTTTATGGAGTAGCAGCACGAGCTCATTAACTTGAGCCTTTAGAACCAAAAAAAGAGAGTATCTGACATTCTTAAATCATATACTGCGTGGTATGGCGTCGTTTGATGCCCTGAAATTTAAAACAAATAACATAAATAAAACATAGTTTGGCTTTGTAATATAAAAATCTGACACATTTTGAAAATATTACAATATTGATTTTTCTCCGAATCGCCCAGCGGCTGTCGTAATGGAGTCAGTCTTCTCTCAGTCCTTTTTCCATCAGATCTTTCATTAATCCTCCGCTGCATTCTCCTCACTAGACCTTCCTGTTGACACAAAACAGATGGGAATATGTTTTGTGCTGATCATTCGCAATGTCACCGCACGTTTACGCCATTGATCAGACCCTCATGTGATTTGCCCTTTCTGAGCTCCACCTCGCCGTCCAGCACCCCCATCGTCCAGCTTTGCCTTTTCACAAAGCAGACCAACGAATTCCTGTCCAAATGAGTGAGAAATCTTTCAGTGGAATCAGAACACGTTCCCTCGCAAGGCTGAGTGCTGCTTTCTGAGAATGCTGTGTCACCCTGCTGCCATTTGTGTTCACTAGGGGTGTAACTGTTCAGTTGACAGCCAATTTGGTCCGACTCTGAAGATGAGACGGCACTAAAATCCCAAACTGTCGCCACCACTGAGCGGCTTTTCAGTCGGCAGCTGTGACAGAAGAACAGCTAAACAACCTGGAATCAGCCAGAAATGAACCCAATACCATTCGCCAAACTAAACGAGCTGTAAGAAGCTTTTACAGACTGTCTGGAACAAAACAACATTAATACTGAGCTGGAAAAACTGACCAAACTGAGCTGAACCTGATATTGGGTCAGTTTTATGCCTCAGTCTGATTTGGTCAGACTCTGAAGATCAGACCACACGTTTGGCGAATGGTATTGGGTTCATTTCTGTCTGATTCCAGGTTGTTTAGCTGTTCTTCTGTCACAGCTGCCGAAAAGCCGCTCAGTGATGATGACAGTTTGGGAATTTAGTGTCGTCTCTTTTTCAGAGCCTGACCAAATTGGCCGTCTGTCAAATGTGATCCGATTTCTGTTTGTGGCAGAGTAAGAAGTAAAAATTCAAATGGCTTGAGCGGCTCCTGTCAGAGTCGTTGCTTAGCAACAGCGTCTCAGCGGAGTGATAGTGTTTGTGGAGAAACCTTTGATGTTATGGTGAAATAACTGTTGTATAATTAATGTGCTGTTTGGTAAATAAAAATAATGGTAAATAAACCCGAATTGAGCATTTTGTGAATTGTTACCACCCCTGGTGTTTAGATTGTGATGATGAAGGAATGCATGGCTTGAACTGAAAACAGTGCAGAAACAAGCTCCACACGTTCCCCATGAACCCCTACCTGCCCTCCCATAACCCTGTCACCCTGTTCTGACTGTGTTTAGAACTGTGGTGCTGTTGGTTTAGCTGTGTTGTGGTGAGAGTGGATGTTTGTGCGTTTTCTCTCTTTTCTTCTCTCCTTTATTCTTTATTTCCACCATTTTTTTATTCAGTCTTCCCCAGTTTTTCACCCTTCAAAGTGTTTCCCTCTCCCTGTGGTTTTGCTTTTCTCTTTTCTCCTCCTTTTTTTTTCCCCTCTGCTGACCCTGTCTTTGGTTTAAATACATTTGACCCCTCGTACCTTCCTGTGGCACAAAACTGATAGAGGATGACTGGTTCTTTCCTGGCTGCTCCGATCCAGCACTAGCCAATCGGCAGCAGGAGTTGGAGGAGGAGGAGGAGCTTGTCCAGGCCAGAGGGCTCCGCCCACAGAAGGGCAAGAAACCTGGAGACCCCGCCCCCCGCAGCCTGCAGGTACGAATCACCTTCGCCTGTGATCTATTCAAGGTCAGCGGCTGGATTTAGTTAATAATGATGATGAAAAACGTCACGGAACTCGTTCTGATTGGCCTGAAGTGATGGAATTCTGTGTAGCTGCACTGCAGGTGAATATCCAGCAGTACCTGTTTATTACATTATGTTTTGTTTTAGTACTTTTATTCACAGTTAAGTTGGGTTTTTTTTCTTGTTTTGTTAAAAATCTGTGGTCTTGTGACCGAAGGACTAAAATTTGCATAATAAACAAAAGCTAAGGCAAATATGCAATTAATCCGAAAATTTTCTTTGCCTAGTTTAAGCTTGTAGATGCCAAAAAAGATTTAACAGTTTGACATTTTAGACAAAATAATTAGTTTCTTGTTATACTTGCTCGCTTGTTTCTACACTCAATGTCCATTTCATCTTCAGTGGTCAGGACCCCCATGAACCCTCACAGAGCAGGTACTATTTGGGTGGTGTGTTAGTGTGTGTTGCGCTGGAGTGGATCAGACACAGCTGTGCTGCTGGACTTTTTAAACACTCTGCCCGCTCACTGTCCACTCCAATTAGACACTCCTACCTTGTTGGTCCACCTTGTAGATGTAAAGTCAGAGACGATAGCTCATCTGCTGCTGCACAGATTGTGTTGGTCATCCTCTAGTCCTTCATCAGTGCCCACAGGACGCTGCCCACAGGATGCTGCCAGCTGGATATTTTTGTTTGGTGGACTATTCTCAGTCCAGCATTGACACTGAGGTGTTAAACTCCAGCAGCACTGCTGTGTCTGATCCACTCAGACCAGCACAACAGACACTAACACACCACCACCACGTCAGTGTTACTGCAGTGCTGAGAATTCAGCACCCAAATAGTACCTGCTCTGTGAGGGTCCATGGAGGTCCTGGAAGTCTTTAACCACAGACAAAAAGAGATTGCAGGCCATATTTAAGAGTTTGTCTGAAGCCAGTAGCTCTTTTATCTCCTCAGGAGGACTTCGAGTTTGACCGAAGGTCATCTTTCCCGGATCCCCGAAGCCCCTCAGGCAGCACCACTCCCATGGAAGGGGAGAATATGGGAGGTTGGTGGCCCGAGTACAGTGCCAGTGCCCCAGACACAGGTGTGAAACCCACTAGACAGTTGAGACTGGCATGCACACTGTTCATGTCCCATATTTTACTGTATTTGAATTATACATGTTGATTTTATTTACTTTTCATTTGGCGTTCTGTTCATTTTTAACACCTCACTCAACTTTATTTACAAACAAGTGTGTTTTAATTTGATCTAACCTGTCAACCCAGTGCGACCATCACTTTTGGTTGACCTGTATTTTGTAGTTTGCGTTGTTTCTGTAGAACTCAGCCCGTTCGGAGCATGTGCGTGCTGGATGAACTGCCTAGTCTTGGTTCAGTAGGCTGTAGTCCATGTCGAATGCATTGAACTTGTTTTTGTCAGTATGTAATAATGTAGGTGTGCAGTACCTTCACCTGTGGTAAGTGTTTGTCACCATTGATGTGTTTATTCAGCCATTTGTCTTTCCTGTTTTGAATGAATGATTAAGGGTTTTTATATCATTTTATATTTATATAAACTATAGAATTCCCAGCTGCATGCAGGTTTTAAAATGGGATGAAATGCATTATTTATAATAATGTTCCAATCGAAGTATTTTAATTATTATTAGTATTCTTTATATTACTCCTGGTCCAGTTCTGATCCTTTGTTTCTTTTTTGCTCTGAGGTTATATAAATGGACATATAAACAAACATAAAGCACAGTCAGACGGTGAAGCAGCATTCTGTTTTTATATTTTATCTGTTACCAGCTTTAAAACGCAAATTTAATTGTTCTTACTGGTCATTCTCATTTTATATTTATTTTTATTTTTGGTATTTTAAGTTAGTTGGTTATATTTTTATTTATTTACTTATTTATTATAATTACCATTTTTATTCTTATTTTTACGGTTTAAATACGTGATTTTGATGTTTTATTTGTATTGTGAAACACTTTGAGCCTTTGAGTTTATTATTATCATTCACAACCTGCATCTGTGAAAAATGTTCACGAAATCTAAATTCCTGTAATAATTGCAGCTCCAGTGTTTCACAAGTTGAGTGTATTTTATGCCGTTTACTGTGATCTGCGAGCTGACAGAAGCACATTTTCACAGTTGGTTAAAAGAGAATACCACTGATTTTCCAAACCTCTGCATGATTAACTGGTTAAGATGTAAACAGAGCGGTTCTGAGCAGTTTAGTGTGAAACACTCTGTTCTAGATAAACTTACCAAGTCAGAACTGTTCACAGTGGTGGTGATAGGAACCAGACGTCCCCCTCTAAAAGCTCCTCACAGAAAGTTCCTACATGAAATGGTGCTGAGTTCACTGCCTGATGACTGAGACACTGTTTTATGATAGTTTAGAGAACTTAAACTCCATTCATGGTGGAGGGAGACATGCATGGCGCTGTACGGCAAAATAGTCCCCAAAGTAAACTGATTATTCCAGATTTTCCACTATTTTCCATCATCAGCATTCCATATAAACTCAGAAGACTCGTGTAGGTTCTCTGGTGGTTCTGGATGGTAAATAAAATGTCTATATCTGTGTTGTAGTCATGGCGACGCCTGGTTCCTATCACCACCACTGTAAAGACATCTGAACCAGTTCACACCAAACCACCCTGAATCTCTGATTACACCTCACACACTGAGTTATGGAGGAATTATGAAAATTTTGTGGAATTGCCCAAACAAAACAATTGTGCTGCCGAGAGAAAGGAGCAGACTGCTGCATTCATGTTAGAAACTTATGAAATCCTAGTGAAGTCACAACACTGCAATAGTCAGAGCTTCATTTATTCAGTTTCCAGTCAAATCTGTCATTAAATACAAGTTATTCATTTTTCATTGTCAGGAAAAAAAGTCAAATGACACAGACGCCTCAACCACTAAATCTACTCTCAGCTGTGTGTCAGTTTTGCGATCCAAGTTATACCACTGCCTGTGCAATTCCTTACTAACCACCTGGGATACCATAGCAACAGCCATGCAACTACCTGAGATTCCACAGCAAGGGCCTAACGACACCTGGAATAACATAGCAACACCTTAGCAACCACCTGGGACATTATAGCAACACCTTAGCAACCACCTGGGACATTATTGCAACACCTTAGCAACCACCTAGGATACCATAGCAACAGCCTAGCAACCACCTGAGATTCCACAGTAATGTCCTAGCAATGCCTGGGGTAGCATAGCAATACCTTAGCCACCACTTGTGATGCTATAACAATGGCCTTTGCAACACTTTAGCAAACACCTGGGCCACCATAGCAACAGCCTAGCAACACCTTAGCAACAACCTGGGATTCCCAAACACATTCAGTGGTGTTGAGGTCTGGACTCTACGGTGGTCAGTCCACTGTCCAGCTTCTTTGTCTGATGTGTCCGTTTCGCAGCGAGGTTCTTCTTGATCGGCTACACATCCTTTCAGACCCACAGCGCTGAGTGGTTTTCTCACAGTGGAAGGATGGACAGAAACACCTGTGGATATTTTCAGATCTGAAGCAGCTTGATTTTCTCCTCTCTCAGAGATCAAAACTTTCAGTGCTGTTTATCTGATGGGGGCAGGTTTGGGGTCAACCAGCTCTTGCACAGTTTTAAGACTGGAAGGATTAAACAGTTCAGTCTGGTGCAAAAAATGAAAGAATGGACTAATTAAATACTGATGAATTTGACACTCTGCTTAGTGGTTTAGGCTTCTGTGTGATTTTCTGTTAAATATATCTTTCTCAATGTTGTAAATGAGCAACTTGTCCTTAATGGCAGTCTTGACTATAATTTAAATAAACAAACAGTGGTCCGTGTACAATACTGTGTAATCATCCCAGTACAAAGGCTCTGAAATATGGAATGCACCAGCATGCATATCAAAATTGAAGAGATTTCACTGCAGAATATCAAAGTATTTGGTAGCCAAATGCTCAGGAAGGTCAGTCAAACTAGATCACAATCAATATTAGATACACTGTAATATAGCCTTTAACAAATGACACCAAAAGAATAAAACATATCAGTATCAATTAGCTGTCTGGCGTATTTTACCTAAATTATGTGCCTGTATTATCTGTGAAAAATAAACATAAGATGAATTTAAGGTACTCATCAGATCAGGGGTATAGGAAACTGGACCAGGAGATCCCTTGTTATTTATAATATAAAAGCCCTTAACCAAGCATGTTGCATAAAAAGTGGAAATGCTTCCATTGTGCTGATTCTGATTTTATCTACTTAATGTATTTTTTTTTTTTTTAATCAGTTTTCCTTCTGCTGTTTGCATGTCTTTTATAAGCTGATCTGAAATAAGAGCTTCTTAATATGATAAACCACTCAAATTACAGAATGACTTAAAATCCTCTTTTTTAATGGGAAATCTTTGGCCTTTAAGGGGGTTTGCGGTCCGTTGTGGAAGAACTGGAGCTTGAAAGAAATCAGCTGCAGGAACAGATCCTTGGTTTGGAGGAGCGATGTCAGGATCTGGAGGACCGGCTGCAGCTACAGGCCCGAATCGAGTCATTACAGGTACTTAGTCGCTGATTTATATTCAGAATTGAGTGCCTGTGATGCTAGAGAACAGCAAAGCTTTCGTCCACTCTGTATCTCCCACATATGCTCATGCAAGACTGACATCCTGTGACTTGAATTGTCTATCTACCCTCATGCTTTACTAATATTAGAGGCCGTTCTAATTATATCTACACCAATCAGGCATAACATTCTGACAACCTCCTTGTTTCTACGCTCATTGTGCATTTTATGAGCTCCACTTACTGTATAGGTGCACTTTGTAGTTCTACAGTTACAGACTGTAGTCCATCTGTTTCTCTGATACTTTGTTACCCTGTTCTTCAGTGGTCAGGACCCCTGTGGACCCTCACAGAGGAGGTACTATTTTGCTGGTGGATCATTCTCAGCACTGCAGTAACACTGACTTGTGTTGCGCTGGTCTGATTGGATCAGACACAGCGGTGAGTACTGCTGGAGTTTTTAAACACTGTGTCCACTCACTGTCCACTCTATTAGACACTCCTACCTTGTCGGTCCACCTTGTAGATGTAAGGTCAGAGACAATAGCTCATCTGCTGCTGCAGTTTGTGTTGGTCGTCCTCTAGTCCTTCTTCAGCGCCCACAGGACGCTGCCCACAGGACGCTGCCCACAGGACACTGAGGTGTTTAAAACTCCAGCAGCACTGCTGTGTCTGATCCACTCGTACCAGCACAATACTAACACTAACACACCACCACCACGTCAATGTTACTGCAGTGCTGAGAATGATCCACCACCCAAACACTACCTGCTCTGTGAGGGACCATGGGGATCCTGACCACTGAAGAACAGGGTAAAAGGTGGCTAACAAAGAATCAGAGAAACAGATGGACTACAGTCTGTAACTGTAGAACTACAAATTGCTCCTATGCAGTAAGTGGAGCTGACGGACAATGAGCGTAGAAACAAGGAGGTGAATGTTATTGCCTATTTCTTTTATTTTATCCCAGCTTCTAACATACCAGAGCCCAGCCAGGGGAGGCCTACTACTGGGAGTGTTGGGAGCTTGGACAGAGCAAACATGCATTGCTGTGGACTGGGTTGAGAATTTTTGACTCAACAGCAACCTGTGATCGGCTGGAACTCTAGCATTTTCCCCTCAGTGAGAGCAGATTTAAATACACTCAGATGGCTGTATCATCACTGGTAATCAAACATAATGCAACATTTTAAGCTATTGCGTCACTCGGGAGCCCTGAAATGCCCAAACAGGCTCACATGCATCATGTAACAATTAAAGCAAGAATTGAAACAGGACCAGGGACTGCGTGGGTGTTTCAGACTGCACGGATTTGACCGTGTGAAAATTTGACAAGCTTTTATTTTCTTGCAGAGATCAGACTTTCTATCTCTGTTTTTGTGTGTAAAGTAGGCACATTTTTTAGATAACAGTTAAGGGTGGGTTTTTTGTTTGTTTGTTTGTTTAAATACTTGTATAGTTATAGTGGGTAACACGTCTGCCTTCTACGCTGTAGACTGGGTTTCAGTACCTCGCCCGGGTAACACTATACCAATAAGAGTCCTTGGGCAAGACTCTTAACACTGCCTTGTGTTAAACACTACCATATAAATATAGTTACCTCAATTTAGTGTGTATTGAGGGGTGGTGGTGGGTTGGGGGGCAACGGAAGTAGCCACTGATATAAAGGCTGCCCTAATTCTGATTAAAAAAGAAATATTTTCCAAACCTGGCTGCTGTCAGAATTGGGTTTACATTTATTAGACATACACCCGTGGTTATTAATTCCACTCTGAGACAGAAAGCAAAAAAGCTGACAGTAGGTAAAAAAGGTATATTAATATAAACATACTAAAATGATAACAGTATGTAGGCTGCATGTGTATCCAAAATCCAGTGTCATCAAGAACAGAGAAAGGTTGGTCATTCTAGGAAATTATTTTTTAGTCATATTTTGCTCTTTGTATATGTTTTATCATTTCATAAATCTAACATACAGATGGCGTCACTGTGTTTTCATGTAGTGGGGACATTGTTGGTTGCTATCTTCTCTCTTTATACTCCACGTAAATAATGTTGCAGTTCCATCTGGCCAATATTTTCACTGAGTATGTTTACATGCAATCAGTAATCCATCCATCCATCATCTTCCGCTTCTCCGCGATTCGGATCGCGGGGGCAGCATCCTGAGCAATGAGGCCCAGACCTCCCTTTCCCCAGCCACTTCCACTAGCTCCCTGGGAGGGATTCTGAGGCGCTCCCAGGCCAGCTGGGCGATATAGTCACGCCAGCGTGTCCTGGGTCTTCCCCGGTGTCTCCTCCCCTGTGGACTTGCCTGTGACACCTCCCAAGGGAGGCGTCCAGGAGGCATCCTAACAAGATGCCCGAACCACCTCAACTGGCTCCTCTCGACGTGAAGAAGCAGCGGCTCTACTCCGAGTCCCTCCCGGATGACCAAACTTCTCACCCTATCTCTAAGGGAGAGTCCAGCCACCCTGCGGAGGAAACTCATTTCAGCCGCTTGTATTCGCGATCTCGTTCTTTCGGTCATTACCCAAAGCTCATGACCATAGGTGAGGGTGGGAATGTAGATTGACCAGTAAATCGAGAGCCTTGCCTTATGGCTCAGCTCTTTCTTTACCACAACAGACCGGTAAAGAGCCCGCATCACTGCTGATCCAGCACCAATCCGCCTGTCAATCTCCCGCTCCCTTGTACCATCACTCGTGAACAAGACCCCGAGATACTTAAAATCCTCCACTTGAGGCAAGAGCTCATCCCCGACCCAGAGAGGGCTCTCCACCCTTTCCCGCGTGAGAACCATGGCCTCGGATTAGGAGGTACTGATCCTCATCCCGGCCGCTTCACACTCGACTGCAAACCGATCCAGTGAAAGCTGAAGTTTACGGCCTGATGTCCCCAATAGGACCACATCATCTTCAAACAGCAGCGATGTGACCCTGAGGTCACCAAACCGGACACCCTCCATCCCCTGACTGCGCCTAGAAATTCTATCCATAAAAATTATGAATAGAATTGGTGACAAAGGGCAGCCCTGACGGAGTCCAACTCTCACTGGGAAAAAGTCTGACTTATTGCCGGCCATGCGAACCAAACTCCTGCTTTCTTTGTACAGGGCCTGAATGGCTCGTAGCAAAGAGCCATGTACCCCGTACTCCCGAAGCACCTCCCACAGAATACCCCGGGGAACACAGTCGAATGCCTTCTCCAAATCCACAAAGCACTTGTGGACTGGTTGGGCAAATTCCCATGAACCCTCCAGAATCCTGGAGAGGGTAAAGAGTTGGTCCAGTGTTCCACGACCAGGGCGGAACCCGCACTGCTCCTCCTGAATCCGAGGTTCGACTATAAGCCGGACTCTCTTCTCCAGTACCCCTGCATAGACTTTTCCAGGGAGGCTGAGGAGTGTGATTCCCCTGTAGTTGGAACACACCCTCCGGTCCCCCTTTTTAAAAAGAGGCACCACCACCCCAGTCTGCCAATCCAGTGGCACCACCCCCGATGTCCACGCAATGTTGAAAAGGCATGTCAGCCAAGACAGCCCCACAACATCCAGAGCCTTAAGGAACTTGGGACGGATCTCATCCACCCCTGGAGCCCTGCCGCCAAGGAGCTTTTTAACTACCTTAGCGACTTCGGCCTCAGTAATGGACAAGCTTATTCCCATGTCCCCAGACTCTGCCTCCTCACTGGAGAACATGTCGGTGGGATTGAGAAGGTCCTCAAAGTATTCCTTCCACCGCCCAATGACGTCTTCAGTCGAAGTCAGCAGGACACCATCTCCACTATATACAGTGCTAGTGGCACACTGCTTTCCCCTTCTGAGTCGCCTGACGGTTTGCCAGAATCTTTTCGGAGCCGACTTAGTCACTTTCCAAGGCCTCACCGAACTATTCCCACACCCGGGTTTTTGCCTTGGCAACGACTGAAGCCGCAGATCGCTTGGCCTGTCGATACCTGCCAGCTGCCTCTGGTGTCCTACAGGCCAACCATGCCCGGTGGGGCTCCTTCTTCAGCTTGATAGCATCTCTCACCTGGGGTGTCCACCACCAGGTTCGAGGATTACCGCCCCGGCAGGCACCAACTACCTTGCGACCACAGCTACAGTCAGCCGCTTCAACAATGGAGGAGCGGAACATGGCCCATTCTGAGTCAATGTCCCTCACCTCCGCCGATATCTGGTCAAAGTTCTGACGGAGGTGTGAGTTGAAGATCAATCTGACAGGTTCTTCTGCCAGATGTTCCCAGCAAACCCTCACTATACGTTTGGGTTTGCCTGGTCTGACCGGCATCTTCCCCCACCACCTGATCCAACTCATCACCAGGTGGTGATCAGTTGACAGCTCAGCTCCTCTCTTTACCCGAGTGTCCAATACACATGGCCGCAAGTCCGATGACACGACTATAAAGTCAATCATTGAACTGCCCACACCTGCCCGCCGCCTCTCACCATGGGCAACTCCAGAAAAGAAAAAAGTCCAGCCCCTCTCAAGGAGATTGGACCCAGAGCCCAAGTTGTGTGTTGAGGTGAGCCCGACTATATCTAGCCGGTATCTCTCAACCTCGCGCACCAACTCAGGCTCCTTTCCCGCCAGTGAGGTAACGTTCCAAGTTCGCAATCAGTAATCCGATATTAATAAATCTGATTATTCAAATGGTCATGTAAACAGCACACTCTAATTTCTTAGATCAGAGTGAGGTAAAGAATTCTGATAAAGAGGCTGGGTTTTAGCTCAGTAATCAGATTTCTCAGTGCATGTGAACTCTGATTTCTTTCAGATTTCTCAGTCTGAGCATGTGTGAAAACAGACGGCGGTACTAGAAATAAGTGATGTGTTACGTTTACATCACGTCGTCTTCTGTGAGTTTATTGGCTGGTTGTAAAGCAGAAATCTGATTACACTCCTGTGGACCTGGAGTTTCCCCATTATCTGATTACCCAGGTGCTTTTAAGCACATTGATCGAATTACAGACAAAATCAGATTTTCTGCAGTTTTTGGATTATTAACTGCATGTAAACACATGCACTGTTGATCTGCTGCTCAGACTGTTTGGACACATCTGTGAAGTCGAGCGTGGGAAAGTGAATGAGGGTGTCTTCACCTGCTTCTTCAAATTTCTGGTTCCACCTTAAATGGTGCAACAGTTAGAGTCTGGTTCCCAGAGGCTCCAGAAAACTGCCACACCATTTAAAGTGGAACGGAAAATTTGAATGAGAAGCTTGCAAGAAGCTTTCAGCTTTGTGGTGAGTGAAGAGAACAAACAGTATTTCTAATCACTTGTTTTTTATTTTCATTACCGTTAAAAATTATTTGTTAAGTCTTCAATTTTGACACTTTTGGAGCGTATTTAGACCCCAATCCCATTACTTATTTTTACCCATACCCCTTTTCGAGTGTCACCCAAACCCTTTGGAACTGAGTTACAGGGCAGTGGTTAAGATCTTCTCTTTTAAATGGGAGCCTCAAATATAAAGAGCATCACTTCATTAACAGCTACTAGCGCTCCTCTGTAGGTGACCCTGCCCGTCTGCAGTGACAGCAGGGGAGGGTAAAGTTCAGCTCCTCACTGCTGGGCTTTAGTTACATTTAGGGCATCATACGCCTTCAAAGAGGGGGGCAGTTATTTATTATCACCTTAGATGGAGCAGCAGTTACATTCTGGCGCTTCAGGCGTCAGAACTGCCGGACTATTTAAGGTGGAACAGGAAAATTAGCTAACTAGCTACCGAGACATTAGCATACCATTAGCACTTTTTTGTGCTTGTTATGAAGAAAAAAGACCAAAATTCACTGAAACTTTAAACTAAGTTAAAACAGTGGTTATCGCAGTTTATTAACAGAGAAAATTCCCACATTTGTGTGTTTCTTTGATCTTTTTTGCTCCATCTTGTCGGTTTTTCATTTTTCTCATATCTCTCTGTTTGGAGTCTCTGAAAAACCTCCATTTGGAGGCTCATGTAGCCCCAACACTTCATCCCACCCCTCTATCTTAACAAGAATTAGCATACCCTAATCCCTAGACTTGAACGCACAAAACAGAGGGCTAAGGGCTGAGTGGTAGGGGCGAGGGGTTAAATGGGACAGGGCCTTAATCTTTGGAGTGTTTTTTTTTTGGGGGGGTTTTTTTGTGCTTTTTTGGGTGAAAAATTTCAGTGCATCTCTGGCTTTTTTTTTCCTGACTTACTTAATGTAATTTGTAAATTGCACACATCCTTCATGATCTTGTTTATTTTCCATTTGCATGTGCTCTTTCCAAGATTTTGTAATGCACCCCTCTAACACAGGTGACCTTTGATGTAGGTGAAGAAGGTCGTCCGTTATGGGGTTCTCAGGTGTGTGTGTGTGTGTGTATGTTTTAGAGAAAATAAAGTGGCATTTAATCCTCAGGCTTGTTTGGCTTTGTTGAACTCACTGTCCGGCGTGTAGTCGTGTTTGGGTTTGCTGGCTTTGATACTACTTCACAGGGTGTTTCACAAAATTAATAAGCTAAAATAAAAAAGAAGTAATGTCCTGAAATACCTGTGTGCTCTGCCTCTGCAGAACGAGTCAGAGAGACTGCAGGCTCAGCTGGCCAGCCTGCGCGCTCAGCAGAGCCGAGACGCTGAGAAACATCAGCTCCTCGTCACAAGTTTAAATGAACAGCTCAAAGGGTAATGTCTGCTTTTTACTCTGACATTTTCATATGATTTGAGATGTTTTCATATGTGGTACTGAAATCCAATACATATCCGATCTGTGGCAATGCAACTCAGTCTGAGCAGCCAGATCGGAATTCATACAGCTTTTACGTCAATCCAGCTCAATATTAGGCATAATTTTATGCTCCTGAGACTCAAACATTTAAGCTGATGTTTTTGTACAAAAATTTAGAAGAGACTCCTCGCAACTGCTTCGTGTTTTGAGGTTTTGAACGAAATAGCCGAACACGGCCGAAGGAGACCGCAGTAAGCTGCTCCATCAAAAGTTTCTAGAATCTGAGAACATAAACCAAAGAAGTGGCTGTAGCGGAATAACGTGCCGTTTTTATAGCGAACTCGAACACACTGTGGGTGATAAGCCCAGCTGTCAGTCATTGGAACTTGCGAAGACAAAACTGAAGCACTGGGATGACAGGCGTTTGCTGACCGTCATGATAGTTTACCTTTGGACGAGCCGCGTGAAGCTCTGTTCTTTTGCGCATACAGGTCATTTTAGGAGCTGGTCTGTTCAGACTGATGCATACAGATCAAATTTAAAAGATAATCCAAACAGCCAAACAAGAAAATCGAATTTGGTGAAAAATCTGATTTGGGCCACTTTTACCTGCTGTGGGAACGTAGCCTTAGTGATCATAACCCATTTTTGTCCAACAACTAAATTTAGTGTGATGGGGAAAAAAAGCTGCTCAGTTGTGATGGATTCACTCTTATTGACGTGGAGAATGCAGAGCACTTTCTGCTCAGGGGTCGCATCTCCTCTCAGACTGAAGGAGGAGCCCTCTTCCACTGACAGTCAGAAACTCTGTGACCCCCTCTTACAATTGGATTGTGATTGGTACCTTGGCACCTCATGATTGTAAAAATATGGTGCTTTGAAATTGGATTAATCTTTTTGAATTGCCCTGTATTTGTTTTTGAACTTGGGCATTAAATTGCCATGTTCTTCTTGGCAGTTGAATGAATTAACTGGTAAATAAATGTGTAAATCAGGCTAAGCAGCACACAGGAGTGTCTGGAGTCGTCACTTTTGGAGAAAGAGCACACGCTGGCCAAAACTTCAGAAAAGCTAGAGCTCATTGATGGCCTGAAAGACGCCTTGAGAGAAAAGGAGGAGCAACACAAAGAGGTTTCTGACAGGCTGTTCCAGACTGAACACAGTGTAAGTAACGCTCTGAGCTTAATATTAACTGTTGTATTTTTAACTGTTAACGCATAATTATGATGTTTTTTCTTTATTTAGCTGGCTGAGGTGAGCAAGAATTGCAGTACATTTGAAAAGCAGTGCTCAGAAATGAAAGCAACTGTTGCAGAATTAACACAGAAGCTCGGTTTGCTGAAAGAGAAGGTAAGGATTTGACTTTTTGTGATAAGTGTTTACATGTGAAAATAATTGAAGGGTAAAATGGGGTGGGAGTAAGGGGCGGAGCCTTAAAAAAAAAAAAAAAAACCTTGATGTGTATACCTTCACTGGTCACATTTCTAAAAGGGTAAGAATCCAAAATCTTTGTATATTAAAATTGGGTTTAAACCAACATTTAAATTTTTTTTTCTTGTACGCTCTTAAAAAGATGTTTTTTTTGGAAGTTATTGTGAAAAGAAAATCGAACGATGAACACTCAGAACCCTTGACATGATTAAAGGGTTCTTCAGACTGATGGAAAATGTGCATGAATGTGCTATATCTGAAACAGGTTCCATAAAGTGCCCAAAAGCTTGACATCATAACAATAGAAGAACGCTTATGGGTGCTATATAGAGCTCTTATCACAAAGGTTCTGTATCGAATCCCATTCGCGATCAGTCTGAAGAACCGTTTAACCATGCAAAGAACCCTTTAGTCATGCATTATGGTTCTTTGAGTGTTTATGGTTCTATATACAGCCACTTTCTTTACTGAAGAACCTTCTTTTTTAAGAGTGTAGTTAAACGAGAAAATAGTGTTCTGCATTGGTGAAGTATAAAAATTTCACCGTCATTCAGTGAACAAATAGCCAGATTTCAGTTAAATTTGGCTAAAATTTAATGGTGCATTGAACTGTTTCTAGTTAATTAATTAATATTCCTTTTAAATACTTTTATTTATTCTTTTCAGACGCAGAAACAAGAAGCCACGATAGAATCTTTGCAAAGCGATTTGGATCAAACAAGTGATGAGCTGGACAAGCTAAACACTACACATTTAGAAGAAAGAGCCCAGCTTATTCATGATCTCCAAAGCTGTGAGCGAGAGATCGACAACCTCAAAGACCTCATCACAGAGAAGGACAAGGAGATTTCTGCATTTTTTGGCAATATGGCAGAGTATGATGCTGAAATCCATGAGCTTAAACAGGAGGTAAAGCAGAAGGAGGAGGAGCTTGTTCGCACGGAGAGAGCCCTGACCAAAGCAGAACAGGAAGCTCGAATCATTAATGAATCACAATCTTCAGATCAGCAGGCACTTAATGCGAAGATAGCTGAGCTGATGGAGCAACTGAGGGTCGCTGAAAGTGATCTAAACAAGGCCAGTCAGGAGAAAGAGACAAATGTGAATGAAATAAATGACCTGACAAGGCAGGTGGAGGAGGACAAGTCAACCATAAAAGATCTCCGCTTGGAAATGCAGAAGCTCAGTACGAATCAGCGCAGTCACCTCTCAGAATGTGAAGCTCAGATTTCGTCGTTGAAGGAACAGGTACTTGTGGCCACTCAGAAACTTCAGGAGTCTGAAGATGTTCTCTCACAGCTGAAGGAAACCAAGAGCTCAAATGAGAAGCTTAAAGAACAAATGCTGGACAAGGAGCAAACTTATGAAAAGGAAATTAAATCACTCAAGGAGGAACGGAATAAGCTCCTAGCAGAGGTCATGAAATATAGCAGCGAGCTTCAGTCTTTATCCAGTCAGCTTCAGGCACAGGTTGAGTGCCAAGAGCAGGTCAAACTCGGGGTCCAAGAGAAGCTGGAGGCCATATCATCCCTGGAGCAAAGGCTAACGAAAGTGGAAGAAGAAAAGCAGGCTCTAAATACAGAACTCAAAATCAGGGATGACACTGCAGAAAAACTGGAAAAGGAACTATCTGAGAAAACTGAGAGGGCTTCCGAGTTAGAAGGCCGCTTGCAATCGCTGAAAAGCGAAAGCTCAAGTCTACAAAAAGCTTTCGAGGAAAATTCTCAGGAGCTTAAGACTCAAAAGCAGCTTTTGCTTGAAGTTCAGGAAAATTTTGATATGGTGCAAAATGAGAATAGCAGTTTGCAGACACAGGTGAAAAGTCTGACCGAAGAGAATAAAAGTTTTAAGCAGGAAATTGAAGTCAAAGTTCAGTTGCTGTCTCAAATTTCACAAGAAAGAGACAGATTGCTGAGTAAAATATCTAGCCTTGAAATTCAGCATGTCGAATATGAGAAATCAATTGAGGAACTAACTAAAGAAAAAGAGGAGCTAAATGTTAGAGCATCTGAGCTTAATAACATCCTTGAGCAAAACAAACAGTCTCTCTCTGAAGATCTTTTAGGAAAGACTGGTGAGTGTAATAACCTCAGAAAGTTGCTGGAAGAGAGCGAAGGAACAGTTACACGTTTACAAAACCAAATCGAAGCCTTAAACACTCAGGTGGACGAACTAAACTGTAGAATAGCTGAGAAAGAGAAAACTGTAGGTGAGCAAAGTGCACAAATAGATGCCCAGCAGAACGGAGTTCTACAACTCCAGGAGACTCTGACTTTGCTTCAGGAGCAAGGAGCCACTCTGAAATCTGGACTGTTGGAGAAAGATATGCTACTACAAGACAAAGTTTCTCAGTTCACTTCATTACAGAGTGAACTTGACCAGCAAAAAGATCTTCTCTCCAAACTTCATGGCGAGTGTGACTCACTTAGAGATGAATGTACACGACTTGGCCGCAGCCTTCAAGAAAATGAAGCTGCCCTCAGCGAGAAGACCCTTGAGTGTCAGACGCACCTGGATGAACTTAGCAAGAAGAATGAGTCGGTCGCTTCACTCAGCGGTCAGTTGGAGAAAGTCGGTGAACTTAAGGTGAGACTGGAGACTGAAAATGCTGACATGAAAAAGTCTCTGGAAGACCTGCTGACCAATAGCAGCAAGGCTTCCGATGAAATGACTCAGAGACAGGCTGAAATTGTTGGTCTTCATAGTCATATTCAGGCACTGAGTGGGCAGAACCAACAGATACGAGCAATGTATGAACAAAAAGAGAAAGAACTAGAGGGAATCGGAAAGGTTTTGTCTGAAATGGATCAAAAGGTAGCATCAACACTAGAAAAGAATGAAAACCTGGCTTCTCAAATCTCTACACTGACTGAGCAAAATGGTCATCTTCAAAAAGAAAAGACAGACATGATTGAGTCACTGGCAGAGGTAGCAGAAGAAAAGACCTCATTACATGAGAAAATATCTGGGCTTGAGATGCAGCATTCGGAAAACCGTAAAATCATAGACGCCTTACTCAAAGACAAAGAAGGTCTGTCTTCAAGGTTAGAAGAGCTTAGCAAAGTTAGTGAGCAGAATCGTCAGTCTTTTGACGAAAGCTTACTTGAAAAGACCAACGACTGTGCATCTCTCTCAAAACGGCTAAGTGAGAGTGAGGAGACAGTGAAACTTCTAAAGGGACAAGCTGAAACCTCAGTTTCCCAGTTTAATGATCGCTTGATTGAAAAAGAGCAGTTGATTCTGGATCAGAGCAAACAGATTGAGGGTTATCAGAGCCAGCTTGCTCAACTCCAGGAAACTCTTTCATTACTTCAGGAGCAGGGTAGCGCTCTTAAGTCAGGACTTATGGAGAAAGATGCTTTCCTACAGCAGCAGTCTAAGGAATGTACTTCCTTGCAGAGCGACCTTGATCATCAGAGAGAGCTTTACGCAAACCTCCAGACTGAGAATGAGACCCTGAAAGGGGAATGTTTGAGATTGCACCAAGTTTTGAAAGAGAAAGAAAGTGCTCTGGAAGAGAAGATTCTTGAATGCAACAGTCACACTGATGAGCTCAGCAGGAGAAACGAATCAGTTGTTTCACTCAGTAGTGAATTGGGTGCCATGACTGAAAATATTGTGAGGCTTGAATCAGATCTGAAAAGATCGTTAGAGAGTCACTTGGCAGAAAGTGCTATGCTGAGAGAGGAACTGACACTGAAACAGGCTGAGATAGTGAATCTTCAAGATAACATTCAGGCACTAAATGAGGCGAATAATACAATGAAAGCCAAGGTATCCAAAAGACTAGAGGAGGTGGCTGCTCTTCAGAGTGAGTTGGCCAACAGAGACTTGAACGTGGCATCTTTGACACAACAGTTATCGACACTGAGCTCAAACACAGAAGCCTTGCAACTTGAGTTGCAGCAAAGAGAGGAATCCTTTAGGCAACAGGAGGCATTCTTGATTCAGTTGCAGGCCAGATCTGTTGAGGGTGAAGATCAGATCAGCCAGAAAATGGAAACCATTGCTGAGCTACAGAGGGAGGCTCAAAACTTACAAAAGGCCCTGCAGGAGAAAGATTTACTGTTGCTCAAGAAAGATCAGGAGATCACGCTCCTCAGTGAAAAGATTGCAGCAGAATCAGAAGCATCTAAAGTCCGAATGAACTCTGACATGGATGTCATCTCTAAATTACAGGGAGAGCTGCAGATATTTCTTGAAAAGAATGACTGTCTTACTGGTTCGGTAGCTGAAAAAGATGTTCTATTGAGGCAGGAAATGGACAAGTATCTGAGCTTGAAGACTAGTGCTGACAACCTTGAAGACACAGTTTCCCAACTTAATTCTGAAGTTCAGAGGTTATCCTCAGAGGCAGCAAAACTCAGGACAGTGCTAAGTGAGAAAGAGCAGGTCATTCTTGATATTGGCAGTAGTTCCTCGGCAGAGGTCACCAGCCTAAATGAAACATTGAAAGCCAAAGATTTAGAGAATGAAAACCTAAGAAAACAGTTGACAGACCTCCAAGAATCAGTTTCGGTCTTGAACACTAGCCTTAGTGCCGAGTCTGTAGAAGTAACAAGACTGAAGGCAGCTCTGGAAGAAAGTAGGTGTACCATGGTGGACCAAAACAAAGCTCTCCAGGATTTTCAGCGAAAGACTGATGAGGCTGCTTTGTTCAAGGATCAGTTTGTGGAAAGTACAGAACTGGTGTCTCAGCTGCAAGGCCAGGTTCAGGAGCTCAGAGAGGAATCATCCAGGCTTTCCACAGCAATAGAACAAAAGCAAAGTGCCTTAATAAACCTTCAGGATAAATTTGCCTCCCAAGCAGAAGAACTTCAGGAGACAAAGACCTTACTCTCTCAGAAAAGTGAAGAAATACTGAACCTTAACCAGGCTATCAGTGAGCGTGAGGAAAAGATTCACGCTGCAGAGAACAGCATCTCAACTCTTAAGCAGGAGGCGTTGATGTTGCAAAATGAGATCCAGGAGCTGCGAGTGTTGAATGCTAACATTTCAAAACAAAAGGATGATTCATTAGCTTCCCATCAAATAAATGCTGACTCTCTGACGGTTGAAATTGAGAGACTAAAAGCACAGCACCTTCAAGTTGCAGCACAGGTTAATTCTCTAACTGAAAACCTTGAGCAAAGGGAATTGGCTCTACATGCTATTAACAATCAGTATGCTGCTCAAGTAAAACATACAGAACATGTAGTGTCAGAAATGCAGAAATTAAACAATCTTAATTCAAGACTTCAAGAAGAATATCACTTGACCAAGCAGGAGCTAGATAAAGTCAACAGCGAAAGAGTTCTAAAGGAAGAGGAGGTCAGCAAATTGGTTCTGGAAAAAGAAGAGCTCAGTAGGAATCACAACTACCAGATTCACAGGTTGCAAGAACAGCTCCAGTCCAGTAGCATGAGTGAAGTGGTGGAGAAAATGAAGGCAGAGACGGAGCAGCTCCAGGTCCAGGTTAGTGCCAAAGATGAAATAATCAACGGATTGAAATCTGAAGTTCAAAGAATTGAACAAACTCTTCAGGAGTCTGAAAAAGAGTGGCTGTCAGTTCTCGATAGGGAAACACAGGCTAAGAATATCCTTGCTGAGCAACTCCAAGGAATCGAGAATGAGCTGATGACCAAAGATAGTAAAGTGCATGCCCTGAAACAAGACCTAGATAATTTGAATGAAAAATTAAAAGAAGCTACGGTGGCTATTAAACAAGGTTCAGAGAAGCTTAAGGAGAAAGAATTAGATGCTTTAGCAAGTAGAAGCAAATTTGAGGAGATTTTATCGACTGTTCAAGCAAAAGAAAATGAGAATATTGCTTTGAGACAGGCCCTGCATGATATGGAAATTGAGTATAAGCAATTGGAGGAAAATCAAGAGTGTAGTCAGAAAGATATATCGCTTTTGTCACAGTCTTTGTCAGACAAAGTAGTGGCTTTTGAAGAAGAGAGGGTCTCTCTCCAAACCACAGTTAAACAGTTGCGAGAAGCCAGTCAGTCTGAGTTATGTTCCCTTAGACAGGAATTAGCTAAACTAAGTAGGGAACTAGAGCAAAAGCAAGTAGAGTGCATGGAAAATGAAAGGGACAGTAAAGACAAGAGTGCAAAGATTACTTTGTTGACTGAAAGTGTTAACAGTTTACAAGAAAAACTAATGACTGAATTAGAAAACCTCAAAGAGGCCAGTGTAAAACACGGTACGCTTCTTTCTGAAATTCAAAAACGAGATGAACAAATCAGTTGCATGACCATTCAGATCAGTCAGCAGAAAGATCTACTGACTGGACTCAGCCAGCAGTTGAAAGAGAGAGATGCCTCAGTAACACAGGTGGTTGCATCAGCCTCAAATGAAAGGATTAAACACGAGGAACTGCAAAACACTTTGCTTTTACAACTAGAGGAGATAAAAGCACATCTATGTCTTTGTCAGAGTCAAATGGAAAATGTGGAAACAGAAAAGAAGGGTTTGACCAAAGAGAATGAAGTTCTTAAATCTGACATCAGCAAACTGGTAAAAGAAAAAGAGGCCATGAAGAAAAAGCTACAAGCTGCACTAGTAGTCAGAAAGGAATTGCTAAAGAAAATAGAGGAACATGAGAACCAAACTGCACAGAATGCAAAGAATGGAGTTGAAATCTCAGCCATGCAGGAGAAATTGGAAGAACTTATGGCACAAAGGATTAGGGTCACAAAAGAGCATGATGCAGCTGTTTCTGATCTTAGTCAACAACTCGAACAGAAAGGCAATAAAATCAGTGAGTTGACTCTGCTTGTATCAGATAAAGAGCAGACCATTGAACAGTTGGAAGTGAATGCCTATTGTTTACAAAGCAAATTAAATGAACAGGATGCACTTCTGACTGACACACTCCAGAAACTAGATGAGCAGAAGCAATTAGTTGACCAACTTCAAATGACCATGAATGAAAAAGATGTTGCTTTTCAACATGAGAGGCAGGAACTGCTGGTGAAACTGGACCAACTTAAGAAAGAAGTCATGATGTCAGATGAAAACATGAGAAGAGAGGCATCAAATCGTATTGAAGAATTAGAAAGTGAGTTGGTGAAGATAAAGCATGAGAAAGAAGTGCTTCAAAAGAAAGCTCATGCTGCATTGTTGGCCCGCAAAGAAACAATAAAAAAATCTCAAGAATGTGAGAAAAAGTATACTGAAGAGCTTTGTGGAATCCAGGACATGTGCAAAACTCTTCAGGAGCAACACATCCAACAAACAGGTGAGCTGCATGCTATCCAGATGAGCTATGATCTCAGTGTTCAAGAGCTACAAGATGCCCTTCAAAGCTCTGAGTGTCTACAAGGAGAGATTGAGGCCTTGAAGAGGAATGCTGAGGAAAGAGAGCAAATTATACAAGATTTAAGAGAGTCCTTAACTCGGCGAGAAACGCAGTCAGCACAAGCGTCATCATCGCTTCTTGAAGAGTTAGAGTGCCTTAAACTTGAGCTGAAGAAGATAACCTTTGAGATGTCCCAGAAAGACCAATTACTGGTGAATGCACAAGACGTTGCTGAAAAAGTAGTGCGTATGGGATCTGAACATGATAAAGAGATCCAGGAGAAGAATGAAGAAATTGCAAGGCAGAAGGCTTACATTCAAATGACTGAACAGCAGGTTGAACAACTGCAGCAAGATATGACCAAACTACAGTCTCAGCATCAGAACCAAGTGGATACACTTAATGTATCTCTTGAAGAGCTTACTTCTAGTTTGAAAGCTTCTGAAAGTGATAGATCTACGATAACTAATTTGCAGGATAAAATTAAACAACTTGTTGAAGAAAGGAATCTTGTAAAGATGGAGTTGGCATCTGCGTTACAAGACGTAGCTCAGAAGTCAGAGGAACTGCTCGTCTTGCAGAACACATTAACTGTAACACAGCAACAGCTTTCACAGGAACATCTCCAGTGCCAAGAATCAAGATGTGAATTTGAAGAATTGAAAGCACAAATTGAAACACTACAAAGAGAAAAGGAGAATTATGTCTTGGGATTTGAAAAATCCAAGCATGTTGTTGCACTTCTTGAGTCACGGCTAAAAGAACTCGAGGAACAAAACAAGGAGCTGCAATTTAAATTCGAGTCAATGGACACGATGGTTTCTTCAGATGAGCCAGTTATACAGCCTCAAAAATCTGAGGTCTCCTACAACCAACAGGCGTCCGATTTTAAAGCAAGTGAAAGTTGTCTTTTAGAGTTTCAAGCCCTGGTCACAGAGAAGGAGGAGCTTATATCTGCTCTAGAACAACAACTACAAAGACAAATTCACCTCCATGAGGTTGAGATGGAAAAAATGAGAATTGAAGTAAGTGAGCTTCAGCAAAAACCAGCAGAATGTACAGAAAATAGATCATTAGAGCAGCTAACAAAGAAACTTCAAGCAGCCTTAATCTCCCGCAAAGAGCTCATAAAGGAGAATCGGGCCATCAAGGAAGAAATACAGAGACTGTCGGCATGGAACGAGAAGATGCAATCTGAAATGTTAGCTCTTGAAAGAGTTGTTTCTGAATTGAAACAACAGAAAAAGGATCTAGAAAGTACTGTTTCTGCCCTGAGTGCTGAAAGGCAGAACCTTTCTGCAGATGTGGATCGAATTCTGAGTGATAATCACAACCTGTCAGCAGCTTGTGAAAGCCTTAAACTCACTATCGAGAACATCACCCAGCAGAAGCAAGCCTTTTCATGCCAGCTTGAATCCCTGAAAGACTCCCAGACAGAGGAGCTCTCTGAATGGAAATCCAAGCATGCAGATTTGAAACAGGAGTATGAGTCTCTGTTGCAAGCATATGAGAATGTCAGCAGTGAAATGGATAAAATGAGGCAGCTTCTTGAAGGAGCAAAGAGGGAAAGACAGGAAGCTATTTTGAAGACTCATAAATATGAATCCGAACTGGACAGTCTTGGAAAGCATGTTACCGAACTGGAGGATGAAAATGACAAAATTAAAGAAAAGATGAGAAAGTTTGCCAAGTTAAAGCAGCAAAAGATTGAAGAACTTGAAGAGGAGAATGATAAGTTCAGACAAGACTTGATCTCTTTTGATGACAAACAGAAATGCAGTGTTGATGAACTGACCCTGAAAAATAATCAGCTGGAAAGCGAAATAAAGGGTCTGCAAGAATTATCTGAGGGCCTAAGAGAGAAGATGTGTGAACTTCAGCAAGATAACCAGAGCTTGGCACAGGAACTGAAAGAAACAAGCTTGTCCCTTGAGAAGTGGCACACAGAATCTAAAGGAACTGAGAGTAATCTGCAACTCAAACTGAATGAGGCTTTCAATTTGAATAATACGTTCACAGCCCAAATTGAGGCCCAAAAAGCAGACATAGCTGCTCAAAATGAAATGATTGATTCCATGCAAAAGGAGAAGTTGAATCTTTTTGAAAAATTAAAGCAGGCAGAGAAAAAACATGAAGTTGAGCTCTGTGAGCAAGACAAAACTATAGCAGACCTTCGAAGTGTCATTGAAGGAAACCGGCAAGAGACCATAAGCCTAAATGAAAAGGTTAGGATTTTGGAAGATGACAAATGTCTGTTGCAAGAGGAACTTGAGAACGTCCAAGAAACATCTGACAAAGTGAAAAACGAAAACGAATATTTGGAGACGGTGCTTCTTAAAAATTCTGAAAGAATTGACGAATTAACTGAAGCAGTGAATATCTTGCAAACTCAAAATATGCAGCTCTCTTCTCAACTAATGGAAGTGAAGGAGGAGAAGGCAAAGGTTTGCCAAGAAAAAGAGGAACAGCACCTGAAACTTGTAAAAGAATTCGAAGACAAACTCAAAACATTGCAAAGAGGCACTGAAGGTTCCAAAAATATGAAAAAGGAACTTCAAGAACTGCTGAAAGAGAAGCACCAAGAGATCAACCAGCTTCAGCATGACTGTATCAAGTACCAGGAGTTGATTTTGAACCTTGAAAGGTCGTTGAAGCACTCTCAGACAGAGCACAAACATGTGGAGAAGGAGCTGAGAGAAATGAGGGAGAAGGTTGCTAATTTGCAGAAAGAGAATGGGAGTCTTGAAACTGAACTAAAAACACTCAAGAACTTCCTTAATGACACCACAAAGGCCTTGGCCAAAGTAACCTCTGAAAAAGACCATCTTCTCCAAGAGGTGAACAAGAGGCAACAGGAGTCAGAATTAGTGTCAATGGAGAAGAAGAAATCTTTGGAAAAACTAACTGAACAACAGCAAGCTCTTCTTAAAGAACAACGAGCTGAGCTGCAGAAGCAGATCAGTGACTTGCAGGACCGTAACGAGAGGGATGTTAAAGTTATAGAATCATTACAGAAACAAGTGGAGTCCAAAGATTTGCAAATTAGAACCCTACAGAGAGAAACTGAAACGAATTTGACCAAACTAGACGTACTCAGTGTAGATGCAGGCAGAAACGATGCTGCAAAGCAATGGGACAATGTCTTTCAAAAAGCCTTGCAAGATAAAGACAGCCAGCTTCTTGAACAAGGCTTTGTTATTACTCGGCTGTTAGAAGACAATAGAGCAAAAGGTAGAGCTCTAAACGATTTGCAGATTGCCAACAAGAAATTAGAGAGGACGTTGAATGAATATTCCGTAGCAGCCACAGCTCATCAGAGACAACTTTTTGTACTGGGTGCAAGCAATACTGAACTCAACCAAACCGTTGAAATACTTACTAAACAGTTGTCAGAACAGAGTACCTTGGTTGAAAGGTTAGAAAGCGATAAAAGTATACTAGTCAAACAACTTGATGAGCAAACCTATTCAGTCTCTCAGCTGCAGTCCAGTCTTGAGCATTCAGAAAAAGTCTTGGGAGACACACAGGCACAGTTTCTTTTAGTCCAGTCTCAATACAGCAAGCTTCAGGTTGACCTAGAGAGAAAAGATGCCATTTCATTGCATTTGAAATGTCTTCTTCAAAACAAAGACAGAGAGATATCCTCTTTGTTGTCCTCTAAGGATGGGCAGGTATCCGGGTATCTAGAGCAGCTTCAAGCTAATCATCGTGCTCAGGTGGCTGGGTATGAGAACAGGTTAACTGACCTCTATGTCAAGCGAGAGAGTGCCGAGAAAGAACTGAGGTCATTTGAAAGCAAAGTTCGAAATCTCCAGGCCCGGTTAGACAGATCTGCTCAGGAGAAAAATCAAATGATGGCAAACATAAACTCTTTAAGGAACTCCATTGCATCTTTGCAAACTGAGAAAGAACGTCTGGTATCAGAGGTCAACCAAAGCCAGGAAAGGATCAGAGAGGGCTCAGCTGAAGGCAGCCTCGGTGCAACCAAGGGTCTGAAAGAAGAGATCAAGACCCTGCTTCATCAAATGGATGACCTTAATTCAGAGAATGCCATGCTCAAAGCACAACTCATCAGATACAGGGAGGATTTAAACCAGGTGTTATCCCTCAAAGACAACCAACTGAAAGATCTTCTGAAAAAGCAACAAGATTCAATAAAGAACCTTGAAAACCAGAAAAGATCAGTTGAAACACAGCATCATGATGCCCTTCTGGAGGTGCAGAAAGAAGCCGTGGAAATCAAAGCCTTAAAAGATCAAAATTCAAAACTACAGTCTCAGGTACAGGAACTGGAGGACAGTTTGTTGGCCTTACATAAAGATCGTCTGGAGACAGATGAGAGCAAAGTGATTGCCGACTTGCAACAGGCTGTGGCAGACAAAGCTGCCGAATGTAATGAACTTCAGCAAAAATTGTTTGCCCAAAAAATGGCTGTTGATGACTTGAACAGAGGCCTGACGGAAGCGATGAAAGAATCTGAGAGGAAATTAGCGGAGGCTGAAGAAAAGTACAATAAAGAGTTGGGTGCCTTTGAGCGGGATGTCGACCTGATGAGAAATGAAAGGGAAATTGCAGAGCAGAGGGTCGCAGATTTGGCCAGAGACTTGATGCAGACAGAGCAGCAATTATCAGAGGCTACAAGTCTCAGCAAGAACCTAAAATCACAAAACGAATCGCTTGGGAAAGCCATGGCGGCGTTGCAAAATGACCGTGATCAGCTCATTGATGATTTCAAGATTTTACGCAGCAGATATGATGAGGAGCTCAGAGAAACTACGGCATCTATGAATAGATTTGAGAGACAGCTGAACGATGCCACTTCAGAACTATCGGCTCTTGCGTCAGAGAAGCATGTGCTTGTCCAAAAGCTTTTGGCATTCGAAAGCATCAATCCACAATCTCAGTTATCCGAGCTGGTGAACGACCTCTCACAAGCTGTGTCTGAAAAAGAGGCAGAACTTAAACAACTCTCTTTGCAGAACAACTCCTATAGCAGGCAGGTTACAGCATTCTCCAAAGCCATGGCCAGTTTGCAGACTGACCGAGACAGGCTGGTGGAGGAGCTCAGAAGGGCCAAGAGGGAATTTGAGGGCAGACAGCAGTCAAGTCCTGATACGATCACTTCTATCAAAGCGGAAGAGTCGAATAGCCTTAGCCTCAGTGTTGATGCCCTTCAGACTGAGAGAGATGGCCTGGTGAGTTGTAGGCTGTGGCTTTGAACAGATTCAGTAATGTTTGTGGCATGTGGGCATTTGCTAATGGCATGTGGTCCTTGGTTGATGTGCTTTGACGTGGCTTGGCTTTGACCTGCTCAAGCATGGAATATTGTGTTAACAAATCTCAGCATTTGGGGGTTTAGTTTGTTGTAAGTTGTGTTCTTTTTATTCCTAAGGAGAATCTCTTCTTTTCTCACCAGCGTAAGGAGGTTGTGAACTTGAGGTCCCAGAACACAGAGCTGGTGGAGCTGAAGCAGAAGTATGATGACCAGCAGAGAGAGCTTCAACAGGCAAAAGCTCACAAGTTACAGTGTGAGCGAGATATTAGCGGGTACGAGGCAGAGCTTGCAGAGCTGAGGTAAGTTTCACATCGTTTTGTTCGAATTGAAACCAAGTAGAGCTCTGGTTTTAGGGGTCGAGTGGCACTCAAAAGTTTGGACACAGCTGGTGTGTATTTCATTTTGTTGCAGGAGACCAGTCACAGTGTCAGTTTAACCATCTGTCTAGCCACATGTCTGTCTGTCTCTCTACTTGTCCATGTATGTATGTGTAATATGAATTAAATGTATAGAAAGCAGCAGGTAATTATTCTAGACTTCAAAGGGCTCATTGCTGGTTGTGTAGGCCTAGTTTTGGTAGAAGGCTGGACAGCAGCAGGTAACAGGGGGGCTTTGACATGTTCATAGAGGAAATGATCAGCAGCATGCTTGGCATGGTGAGTTGGCGATGCCTGGCCGGACTGTTGGGACTCGCCAGCACCAGGAAAATGTGTCAGAAAAATTTCATGGAAGTGTGTCAGGAATTATGGTCAATCTCTTCTCCCCCTCAGGTCTGAGAGGACTAAACTGCAGTATGAATGTCAAGCCCTCAGAGAGGCCAGCAAGGTAGGACTGCAAGTGGAGTGTTCTCTAAATTTCTAATAATTTCCCAGAATGTAGAAGACCTGAGACATGTACTTGGGGGCCTAAAATGTTTGCACAGTACTGTACATATGAAAAAAGCAACATTATTGAACACCTTTTACGTGAGCTGTGAGAGTCTTTACTTGTAAAAACATCATTAATTATTAAAATGGGTGCAAAACATATATATTGTAAAATTTAACAGTAATTTCTTATTTCAAAAAAGAAGTACATAGTAGATTTTATGAGCTGAGCTAATTAAAAGAATAAAGTTTGGTTCCAGATTTCCCATAGACATCCAGCTCATTTGCACTGCTCAAAAAATAAAGGGAACACTTAAACAACACAATATAACTCCAAGTAAATCAAACCTCTGTAATATCAAACTGTCCACTTAGGAAGCAACACTGATTGACAATCAATTTCACATGCTGTTGTGCAAATGGAATAGACAACAGGTGGAAATTATTGGCGATTAGCAAGACACACTCAATAAAGGAGTGGTTCTTCAGGTGGGGACCACAGACCACTTCTCAGTACCTTTCTGGCTGATGTTTTGGTCACTTTTGAATGTTGGTGGTGCTTTCACACTTGTGGTAGCATGAAATGGACCCACACAAGTGGCTCAGGTAATGCAGCTCATCCAGAATGGCACATCAATGCGAGCTGTGGCAAGGAGGAACAGGAGAAGCACTGCCAGAGCCCTGCAAAATGACCTCCAGCAGGCCACAAATGTGCATGTGTCTGCACAAACGGTTAGAAACCGACTCCCTGAGGATGGTATGAGGGCCCGATGTCCACAGATGGGGGTTGTGCTCACAGCCCAACACCGTGCAGGACGCTTGGCATTTGCCAGAGAACACCAAGATTGGCAAATTCGCCACTGGCACCCTGTGCTCTTCACAGATGAAAGCAGGTTCACACTGAGCACATGTGACAGACATGACAGAGTCTGGAGACGCCGTGGAGAGCGATCTGCTGCCTGCAACATCCTTCAGCATGACCGGTTTGGCAGTGGGTCAGTAATGGTGTGGGGTGGCATTTCTTTGGAGGGCTGCACAGCCCTCTATGTGCTCGCCAGAGGTAGCCTGACTGCCATTAGGTACCGAGATGAGATCCTCAGACCCCGTGTGAGACCATATGCTGGTGCGGTTGGCCCTGGGTTCCTCTTAATGCAGGACAATGCTAGACCTCATGACGCTGGTGTGTGTCAGCAGTTCCTGCAAGATGAAGGCATTGAAGCTATGGACTGGCCCGCCTGTTCCCCAGACCTGAATCCGATTGAGCACATCTGGGACATCATGTCTCGCTCCATCCACCAACGTCACGTTGCACCACAGACTGTCCAGGAGTTGGTGGATGCTTTAGTCCAGGTCTGGGAGGAGAACCCTCAGGAGACCATCCACATGCTCATCAGGAGCATGCCCAGGCGTTGTAGGGAGGTCATACAGGCACGTGGAGGCCACACACAATACTGAGCCTCATTTTGACTTGTTTTAAGGACATCACATCAAAGTTGGATCAGCCTGTAGTGTGTTTTTCCACTTTAATTTTGTGTGTGACTCCAAATCCAGGCCTCCATTGGTTAATAAATTTGATTTCCATTGATTAATTGTTGTGTGATTTTGTTGTCAGCACATTCAACTTTGTACAGAACAAAGTATTCAATGAGAATATTTCATTCATTCAGATCTAGAATGTGTTATTTGAGTGTTCCCTTTATTGTTTTGAGCAGTGTATGTATTAAATTCCATCACCAGCACACCTGATTTAATTGTAATGAAGTATTTATTAGATAGTTGGTTGGAACACGCAGCCACTGTCACCCTCACTGGACATCGTAAAAATTGATAAAAAATTGGAAATTTTGATGGATTTTGAGCCTCAAATCACACAAGTTCATGTTCAGGTTCTGCACTCATATGATTAAAATGGTTACTGAATAAAGTGCTAAATACATTCTGATGAAACCTTTGTTCATTGCATAGCTTTAACTAAATGTTCTGCTTCAATAATGGAAAGAATATTATTTCAGGCTCAAATTTGGATCTCTCTTTAGGTATCAGCGGCTCTTACAGGTAAAGATATGTCCGCAGAGCAGCTGCTGCAACTGCAGACAGAGAGAGCTCAGCTTCAGAGTCACATGCAGCACTGCCTAGTGGAGATCCAGCAGAGAGACCTGGGCTTCCAGCAGCTCAACATGAAGGTACCATCATACTACTTCTTCTTTTACTTGCTGGCTGCAGCAAGCTGTATTATCATCTGTGTTGCACACTTTCTCTCACATGCTGTCGCTTGTGTTTGGAAATGTTACATTTCACATTACAGTTTGTTTCTTTTCTCAGTGGAGCTAAAGGGCTAACATAGCTACCAACTAGGACTGGGCGATAAAACAATAATATTTATCGCGATATAACTTTCCTAAGTAGAACAATAAGAAACGTACAATGAATATTCAATATAATGGAGAATCCATTCTTCCATGCTCTAGCGACAGCCCTGGTGGTGTTTTCTACTGCAAGGAAAGCGACACTACTCTGCTGTAGCCAGGAGAGGACACACTTCTAAGTTTTTTTGACATGATTAGAGGGGGAGGGGGTGACGAGTAAAACGAGTCGTCAACTATATTTTAGTAGCGTCTGAAACATGGAATTATACACTACTCACAAATAGTCAGGGATATTTGGCTTTCAAGTGAAATTTCAGGATGAACCTAAAATGCACTCTAACCTTTACAGGTGAACATAATGTGAACTTCTCTAAACTTCTGAATGTCCAGCTGTTCAATGTTTCAGTACTTTTTGCACAACTTGCTGTTCTCTAACAAGGAGCTTAAGGGCAAGGTGGTGGTGTTACAGTGTGGGCAGGTGTGTCTAGTCAATACAGAACTGCCCTACACTTTGTGAATGGTACAGTGATGAGCCTATACTACTGAATAACATCATTAATCTAGTCAGTATGCCTCTACATGAGGCATCATTTCATCTTCATGGACGACAATGCTCCAGCTCATCAAGGTCGCATCATTAGGGAACGGCTGCTGGAGACTGGGGTACCTCAAATGGAGTTACCTGCACTTTCTCCAGAAGTGAATCCCATAGAAAACCTATGGGATCAGCTGAGTTGCCATGTAGAGGCTCATAACTCTGTACCCCAGAACCTCAATGACCTGAGGGCCGCCCTTCAAGAAGAGTGGACTGCTGTGCCTCAGCAGACAATGAGTCGACTTGTGAACAGCCTGAGACATCGTTGTCAAGCTGTAATTGATGCTCAAGGGCGCATGACAAGTTATTGAGACGTTGAGATTTTTTGTTGGGGTTTACCCACCATTGCTGTTGGATTTTGTTTAAATAAATTGTTTGAGATGAGGAAATCACTGCCTCATGCTTAAATACCATACTTTCATGATATATCACTGTAGCATGAACTTTTTACAGTTTCCATAAATTTCACCCATAAGCCAAATATCCCTAACTTTTTGTGAGTAGTGTGTTTCCTGTTTGAGTGGAGCGACTGGCGATCTGTTCTCTGTGACAGAGTCTGAGTGACGAGATCAGCAGTCTAGCTTTTCTGACTGACAGTGACCTCACCTCTTTCTGTACATCCTAACAATCTTTAGCAGCGTTAAATCACATCTGCTCCTCACAACTACAGCACTGTCACAGCACATAGTCATATTTTAGTATTAGAGCTTCCCAAACAATGGAAGTGAAAGGGTTCATGTGAGTTACAGCCCTGATTTAAATTAAAGTAAACTGAGGAAGCTGTGAGGTACTGGAGAGTGGGAGAACACTAGCTTCCCAGGCAGGCTGTTTTTAGCAGCTGGCTAACTTGAACCAGTGTTCCGTCAGTTGGACAACACGGCAAAATGATGTTACTATAGATCAAACAAGATAAAAAAGCACTGATTTCAGTTTAAATGTACCTAAAAGGAGGACTCTGTTTGTCTGGTCTGAGAACACTGCTTTTACACAACGAGCGTCAGATATATTGCAGTTCACCTCTCAAACACTACAGTAGAATAGAGAAACTCAGACATCTGCTAGCTGGTCTGAATACCATGATGTGCTCTGACGTGGATGTGGTAGGAGTGATGGCAGGTGGTTGCAAGGGTGTTGCTAACCAATTGCTGTGGTATCTCCAGTGTTTATTAAGGAGTTGCTATGGTATTCCAGGTGGTTGCTAGGGTTTTGCTAGGTGGTTGCCATGGTATTTCACGTAAGAGAGTAGCTGGCAAAAATCCAGGTGAAAAATAATAAGTATTTAATTAATTAATTAATATTAATATTTAAAAATATACCATTGGGTGACAACAATATATCGACAGATAATAATCACTTGCAAGCTGAAGAAATAAGGTGTATATCAGACTAACAGGCATCAACAATTTTTATAGTTTTGTACAAACATCCCACCCCTAAAAATGCCACATACTGTCGCAAGTATTGAGAAAAGCAGGTACTTAACAGTTCACCGGGGTTTAAGGTAATTGTGCCAGGATTTAGGCCTGCAGTTAGCACCATGCTGACTGGTGGATGCTTTCATTACCTGTTAACTACATTAGCCTCATAGCTTCCATGCTACAACCAGCAAAGCAACTCCAGACACCAAACGCTGGCTGATCAACTGAATTGGGAAAACTGGGTGGATTAGTCTTTTGCAGGACTAATGCTTTATTTTTGTATGTGTGTTACAGCTGCAACAGGCAGTGGAAGAGAAGGCTGCAGTTTCTGCTCAGTTTAGAGCTGTGTCTCAGACTCTGAGAGAGACACAGCTGAGTCTCAGCGAGCTGCAGAACCGCTGCTACTGGCTGGAAAACCAGCACCCACAGGCACAGGTACCTTCTCTTATGTGAGCTGTTACATGATGCATGTGAGCCTGTTTGGGCATTTCAGGGTTCCCGAGTGACGCAATAGCTTAAAATGTTGCATTATGTTTGATTACCAGTGATGATACAGCCATCTGAGTGTATTTAACTCTGCTCTCACTGAGGGGAAAATGCTAGAGTTCCAGCCGATCACAGGTTGCTGTTGAGTCAAAAATTCTCAACCCAGTCCACAGCAATGCATGTTTGCTCTGTCCAAGCTCCCAACACTCCCAGTACCAGGCCTCCCTGGCTGGGCTCTGGTATGTTAGAAGCTGGGATAAAATAAAAGAAATAGGCAATAACCTTCACCTCCTTGTTTCTACGCTCATTGTCCGTCAGCTCCACTTACTGCATAGGAGCAATTTGTAGTTCTACAGTGACAGAATGTAGTCCATCTGTTTCTCTGATACTTTGTTAGCCCCCTTTTACCCTGTTCTTCAGTGGTCAGGACCCCCATGGACCCTCACAGAGCAGGTAGTGTTTGGGTGGTGGATCATTCATGTGTGTTGTGCTGGTATGAGTAGATAAGACACAGCAGTGCTGCTGGAGTTTTAAACACCTCAATGTCACTGCTGGAGTGAGAATAGTCCAACAACCACAAATATCCAGCCAGCAGCGTCCTGTGGGCAGCGTCCTGTGACCATTGATGAAGGACTAGAGGATGATCAACACAAACTGTGCAGCAGCAGATTAGCTGTCATCTCTGATTTTACATCTGCAAGGTGCACCGACAAAGTAGGAGTGTCTAATAAAGTGGACAGTGAGTGGACACAGTGTTTAAAAACTCCAGCAGCACTGCTGTGACTGATCCACTCAGACCAGCACAACACACACTAACACCCCACCACCACGTCAGTGTTACTGCAGTGCTGAGAATGACCCACCACCCTGTTCTGTGAGGGTCCATGGGGGTCCTGACCACTGAAGAGCAGGGTAAAAGGGGGTAACAATGTATCAGAGAAACAGATGGACTACAGTCTGTAACTGTAGAACTACAAAGTGCAGCTATACAGTAAGTGGAGCTGATAGAATGGACAATGAGTGTAGAAACAAGGAGGTGGTCAGAATGTTATGCCTGATCAGTGTTATGTATGCTGGACCCTCAGGACTGGGTAGAAAGTATTGACTCTGGTCATAATGCAAAATTAAATCTACTATCACCTTGAGAGGTAGAGGAATTCCACCCAAATTTTCTGCATAATTCTGTTTTGATGTGAAATTGAACACATTGGGAAAAATGAAAATTGTTCTGTATATGACAGTATTTACAGTTACCATGATAAATTATTTAACAATATGTCACTAAGCTTTTCTGTGTATGTTAAGGATATCATCAGTGTTTAAAAGCACTTCTCCACTGCATGTTAGGTCACCAAAAGAGCATAAGTAGTCCTGTTTAATTTATTTAATGCAGTGCAGAAACTGAAATTTTGACTAACAATCATTTGTGTTTGTAGTTTTACATGATATTTTTAAATTGATACTACTTTGTGTTTTACAAATGAGCAGATTTATCAGAAGTAATATATGTTGTGGCACATTGTGTAGTGTGAAGTTACATTTACACCATATTGCCCACTTCTGATGTACCTCTTATGTGTTTCATTCTTTTCCAATATATTAAATTGAGTAAATAAACATTATTTGTGCTTTAAATTGTATAGAAGTGTATTTTCTATAGAGGACGTGCAACTTATTTACAGACAGAAAAATCAACAAAACAGAAACGAGCCACGGATGTTCAAACGTTTTTTTTATAGCAGGACTCTGTGTGTGTGGAAGTTGCTCCTGGAGCTCCTCAGGAAAAGACCAGCTCTGTGGCTGATCTGGACGGGCTGGACATTAAAGAACTGAGGAGCAGGTGGGTTTCAGCTGGTCATTCACAGAGCATAAAGGCATCAGGGAAAATGACAGATATTTGCACTTCTGTTTATCTTTCTTTTCTGTTTCCCGTATGCAGGCTGGCAGAAGCGGAGCTGCAGCTTGACTCCGCCCAGCAGAATGTGTCTCAGCTCAGTGGTAGGCTGGAGGAGGAGAGGGCAAGGCGGGAGGCGGCTGAGGAAGCGCTGGGATTGGCTGAGCAGAGGGTTACGAGGTACTAGTACTCATAATATGTCAAGGCTGATTTATGCCTCTGTGTATGTGTACCTGTAAACTACGTTTTTGCATTTTGCCTAGGTGCCTGCCAGCATAATTGCCATTGAATGTGTCCACTAGGGGGCAGTGTCCAAACCAGAGTGTACAGAAATTGAAGAAGACAGTCTTGCATTTATCATGTGTCTTTAAATGCCGTTACACACTAAACAAGTCACGATTGAACAGCACAATTTTTCACATCAAGACCAGCAAAGCCGATTGGCTCTTTTTATTGAAGGGCGGGACTTTTTTTTCCATAAACAGACTTATTGAACTTATTGTTAAGCATCCTGTTTGCTTTCTCGTCCATTTTTCAATTAGCGAACCGTCTCCTCCATTATACCGTCTCTGGCACAGACAGAACTTTGAGTGATGGCAGTGGTAAATGGAAACAATCCAAAAAAGTTTTAATAATTTGACTAATTTCAATAATTTTAATAATTAGATTAGACATTTTATTGAGGAGTAGTTAAAAAAAGGAATAGTTAAATTAGTCAATTATATGAATAATTGTTAAGTGTAGACCTAAACCCTGCCAAACTCTGACCCTTTAGGGACTCCCTCTGCCTTTGGAGCCCTCAAATGTTATTTAAAGTTCCCTTGCCCCATGCGTACACTTTATTTATTTATTTATTTATTTATTTATTTATTTATTTATTTATTTAGAATTTATTCAACTAGTTAAATGTGTGTGTTTTTTTTTTTTTGTGTATCAGTATGGAACCCAGCCCTTCCAGGTCGTCCCAGAGAGACTTCAGTATCCAGCTGGAGACAGATGCGGAGTGGGAAGCTCTGATTTTAGACCCGAACCAACACCTGCTTATGCGCAAGGTATACCTGCACACACTTACATCATCACACACAATCTCACTGACCCATCTTTCATCCTGCAAACCAGCCTGACCTGATCTTCTGCTCTCATAAATACCAAGTCCTGAGTCCATTCACAACAATGGGCCTGCAGTTCTGCTTTAAGCTTTTGTAAGCCTGTTACAGTTGCCCAAGTGCAATTATTTGAAATGATGACATATTTAAACTGCCCACAACTATTTTTCACCATTATTTGCTTTCACGATCATCTTTTTACATAGCAGCAAATAGAATGGGGAACTGCATTTTCATTTGTTTGGCTGTAATTCATGCAAATAAAAGAGAAAGCAGAAAATAGGCAAGTTCAAGCTTTGTTGAGTTCATGCTGGAATATCTTTAAAGGGCAGCAGAGAGCAATGCTTGTCTACTAAGTATAAGCAGCTGGAAAGCGAGATGGCTGATATGTATAGGATGGAGAAATGTAGTCTTAAGGTTAGACTGGTACGTAACTAAACATAGGAAAGTGACATTTATGACTCTGACCATTTGTGTATTTCTGCTGGTGTTGGTTACTTTGAAGTAAGTTTTAGTAGTTTCTAGTTCTAATAGGGCCCTTTTGTGGGAGTCTTAATTAATGTGGAGAAAATGGATTATCTGTATATTAAAATGTAAATATTTTACATGTTGCTTCTGTTTTTCACGCTCAAATTGACAGTTTGTTTCACTTATTGAGATTTTCAACTTTTTAGAAGAATTTTATGCTGTTTTATAACAGTGTTAAAAAATTCACTTGCTGAAAATAACAAAACAATACAACCTTGCGTGTGAGGTGTGTTTAACTACCATAACATGAAATACAGCGGCACAGCTTTACCATTTTATTGTTTAGAAATAGTAAATATACACCGGTCAGTCATAACAGTATGAGCACCTCCTTGTTTCTGCGCTCATTGTCCATTTTATCAGCTCCACTTACTGTATAGGAGCAGGGTAAAAGGGGGCTAACAAAGTATCAGAGAAACAGATGGACTACAGTCTGTAACTGTAGAACTACAAAGTGCAGCTATACAGTAAGTGGAGCTGATAAAATGGACAATGAGCTTAGAAACGAGGAGGTAATAATGTTATGCCTGATTGATGTAGATGTTAAGTAAACAAGCAAATAAAATTTTAAAAATAATAAAAATTTGTCTCTGTCATCAGATCTTAATACTTAATACAGCACAGTCCAGTCTTACAGTTTAGTCTTAAAGCAAAAAAGCTTAAAGCCTTTTGATTTGTGAACCAAATTAAAAAAAAAAGTTTATAAATTAAAAAGTCCAATTAAATCCATATTGCACATGCCTGACAAAGTCTGCCGTTCCATTTGATGATCTGAGGTGGATTAATTGAGTGCGTAGTTCATTCTCATGCCAGAGATTCAGTCCTCATTCATTGTAACCCTGATATGCTGTACACCCCTTCCTGTATAAGACTCTGTCTTTGCTTCCAGATGAAGAGTGGAGTCCACTCGTGCAGGCGCTGGCTGAGAGGCCGCAGTTTGTACTGCTCTAAAATGCTGACGTCTCGAGCTAAATCCCGCTACCTGTTCATGGCTTACCTGCTCACACTGCACATCCTGGTCTTCATGTGCTTCGCGGGCGCTCTGTAGAAGGACATAATGCCTCTCAGGAATGTGGACCACAGCTTGGACTTTATCCTGCAGCAGAAGAGTCAAACGGTCATCCACACATAACCTCCTAAATTTCTGTTGTAGCAGTTTGAATGGACTGGTCCAGGAGTATATCAAGGTCGACCTTGATATACTCTTGAAATGGTTAACGATTGGCCAGTTTCATTTACAGATGGAGAGAAATTCATTTGCAACATCTAGATTATTGTAAACATGCTGATCGAAAAGATTCACCCCAAAAAAGTTTGATGGGTTAGAGGCCAAAACATTGCATATTCCAGACTTGGGTGATGTCACTATTGCATTGGCCAAAATTGCGCTATTCAAACAGCATATTTTGCAGCCCTGGTTTGATGAGTGGATCCAAAGAAGTCTTCAACAAAACTAAATATGCTCACATGGGAAGATCCATAGTGGGGAATCTGCTGCACAACTGAATGTTGCACCTTTCTAAATACGGGGAAATTATTATACCATATTAAGGGTAACAGTTGGTGCAGGAAACAGAGATAAAGGATTTGTTCAGCCTAAAATCATATTCATCCAATTTACCACTTTCCCGAGATGTAGTCGATCAGCCAAGACACGTTTGGAGTCCAAATTATGCTTACAATTGGAGCTACAAGACTAATGTTGCTAACAGACACTAGATGTCAATAGTCACCCAAATAGCCCAGATCGTTTCTCTAACAAACATCACCAAAACGTCTGCATGCAGGTCTTCGTTAAGGTGGCGCAGACTTGACAATGTGGTTTAGGGCATGACATGACATTGAGTCAGTAATCCGATCATAATGAGATTTCTGCAGCTATCTGATTATTCAAATGGTCGTGTGAACAGCACACTCCAATTTCTCTGATAAAATGATATTTTTACCAAAAAGGTGTAACATCATGTTTGAATTTGACGTTATGTTTACATCATGTCATCTTCCGCAACTTTATCGACTGGTTAGAACTCAGAAATCTGATTACTGTCTGACTCATGTAGATCCGGAGTTTCCTCATTATCTGATCACTCAAGTGCATGTAAACGCATGAACCGGAATACTGACAAAATCTGTTTTTTTTGCAGTTATCGGATTAGTAAGTGCATTTAAACACACTCATTGTCACATATATTGGTTCTAGATCAGCACTCTTGACTACTGAATACCGACCGTGTTGTTTGAAGTTGCTGCCTGAAGGTTTTTCAATTTATTTTATATCCAAAACCTCATGGACAAAGTTAGTAAAGACCTGGATTCAGTTTGAAGTGGTTAAGAGAGATTTTGGAGAAACGCTCCAGCTCAGAGTGAAATTTGGAGTCCAAATATGTCTCAGCTGCTCTGCTACATCTGAGTAGTATTGCAAATTTGTGCAAAATTGTGCAAATGTGGTTAGGAACTGTTCTATTAAGGCTGTTGTGTTCCTTTACATCCGATACATCAAGTGGCGAAATTGGCCTTCCTGATTATATTTAGCAAACATGTCACTCTCTGTTTATACCCTTGACCCCTTTACCAGACTTTGTCTACACAGCAACTGGATACACCAAATGACCTGAAACCACACATGCACACGTGTTTAGGTACCCTGTGGGTTCTCATGTCACTTGCTGCTGATGAGGCTATGCACTGAACTTTTATTTATATATTCATTCTCCAAAACAACTCAGCAGGGCCTACTTTCACGTTTTCACAGGAGTGTGTGTTTGTGTGCATGTGTGATGATAACGAGTGATGAATCTTGGTTCATTTCACTACAGATCAGCCTATCAGAGTACTATGCTATAGAAGTATATGTAATGTTTAAGGAGGTGAATATTTAATGCACTATGTTGACGTATGTGGAGAAGTACATTTTGTGCCTGACACCTTCGCATTCCCATTGTAGTGACTCTATTAAAGTGTAAGTACCATTGACCTATACTAATGTACAGCCTCAGCATAGTCCACAGCACTTTCTTACCCTTTATACCTGCATACACTATGAATGGGCGGATGCTGCACGCCGTGCTTTGCTGGAGCTTTTCTAAAGAGCGCGTGTCGCTCTGTTCTAGACGCATCATGGCAAGTGTAACCGAAGCTTAAAGGAAAAGCTCTGACACAAATCGCTAATGTTGGTAACAGTAAATGAAAGCTAATAGGCAGCAGTGACCGTTCCGTCTGTTAGGCCAGGTGCTGGCTGTTAGCTTCGTCACTGTTAGCCACATTAGCATGTCTTCCTTTAAGGATGGTGAGTGAATGAGCAGCAGTGTTTTCCAGTTCTACTGTATTAAACCATGTAATGCAAATTTTAGTGTTTTTCTGCTTTAAATAAGGCGAATTCAGCTGGTTCCCGATTAAAATAAGCATATTGGATCAGGAAATCAATAAAATGTGCAGGACCAGATCTGATGTATACAAGCTCCGCCCACAAATGCATTCTTTCATAGCTACTGTTGCTAGGCTGGACAAGCTTTACAGAATCCCATTCAGCCTAATGTATGGAGCCCTGCTGGGGACATCCTGTATAAATAAAAATAATGAGTGGCCACAACTTAGTAAGGCAAGGGAACAAGATAAGTAGTGGCCACCAGTTAGTAAGACTTGGGAATGAGAATTAAATTGAGGCCACGACTTAGTAAGGTGTGGGAATGAAGTCGTGGTCACGACTTAGTAAGGCAAGGGAATGAGATAGTTAAGGCAGGGCCACCACTTAGTAAGGTGTGGGAATGAGAATTAAATTGGAGATTAAGTTAATGAAGTTAAGCTGGAGAATGTGTTTGTACCTGTATTTAACCTATATATTATACTGTATATTGAAAAGGGTTCTGTGTAGCACCGAAAAAGGGTTCTGTTGTTACAATGTAAAGCTTGTAACAATAAAAGAAGCCTTTTTGGTGCTATATAGAACCAATTTCCAAAAGGTTCTATATAAAGCCATCTACAGTACATTCTATGTCCATCTGAAGAACCCTTTCATGATGTAAAGAACCCTTTAATCATGCACAGGGTTCTATATAGCACCAAAAAGGGTTCTTCTGTTGTTCCAACCCTTTTTGGTGCTGTATTGAACCCTTTTCTATATTGAATCATCTACAGCACATTCTCCACCAATCTGAAGAACCGTTTCATGATGCAGAGTTCTTTGAGTGTTTGTGGTTTTATATACAACCATTTTCTTTTGTAGAGAACCCTTGAAGAACCATCCTTTTTTTTTTTTTTTTTTTTTTTTTAAAAAGTGTGTATGTCATCAAAGCGTTCAGTCAGTGAGTCCCTCTCTACCTTCATCCCAGCTTCCATTCTTCTCAGGAGCCTCACTTTCAGCTCCTCAAAGAATCTGCAAACACGCCTCCACAGCTCAGTCTTAGAAGCTGGTTGATGATTTTCTGAAGTGATCAAACCCATTCAGTGGTGCTGAGGTCTGGACTCTGGGGTGCTCTGGGCTCCTTTCCTCTATGATATTTTTCTTGAACAGCTACGCATCCTTTCAGACCCACAGCGCTGAGTGGTCTTCTGTACAGAAGAAACATAATCTGCACTGTTTTACGCTGTAAGTGTAGGAATTTGACAAACTCATTTGTGCATACGTTTCTTATCAGATTTAGTGGGATTCTGTGAAGCTTATCCAACTTAGCAAGAGTAGCAATGCAAGAATGCAGCTGTGGGCGGAGCCTGGACAGCGATTGGAGAGCACTGGTTTGTGACGCACTAACGTGTGTGTGTGTGTATGTATATATCCTACAGATGATGTAATGCTGATTCGGTGGCTGTTGTATGTACTTATAATATCCTCTGATTGTTTACATGCTGAATTACTGTATGAATGCTGTCAGTCCACAGTCGTCCTGCGCCCTGGCTTCTGTGTCACTGATCTGTAAATATGGAATGATTTTAGTGAAGAACTGATCTGTGTGTAAATGGAAAAAAGAAAAGAAAACTACTGAGTGAATTCACAGTGTCCTATTTTCTACATAGGGTCTATTTTTGAGCAGAATCACGACTTGGAGGATCTTCTCATGGCTCTTCAGTCGTTGGGCTGAAATGCGTGTGCAATACTATGGAGTTTGTTTTCCTTTGTTTTTGTTTTCTCTGGACTGGATGTGCGATTACTTTGTTGAAAGAAGTAATTTTAATAAAGTTATTTGAAAACACAAACACTTTTAGTTTTCAAACAGCTGATTTTATTCCTCAGAGCTGCGAGGATCTTTATGTGCACGCAGTGTTATGATGGAATCTTCTCCAGGGCTGACTTACACATCCCTCCATCCATCCCTCCGTCCAGCCTTCCATCCATCCATTCATCTCTCTGTTTATCCATCCATCCATCTCTGTTTATCTGTCTATCTATCCATCCATCCATTTATCTTATCCATCCATCCATCCATCCATCTCTGTTTATCTATCCATCAATCCATCCATCCATCTCTGTTTATCTGTCCATCCATCCGTTTATCCATCCATCCATTCATGTACTTGTCTGTCCAGCTGACTATCTATCTGTTTCTGTCTATCAGTTTATCTACCTTTCTATCTGTTTGTCTGTATATCTATCTTTCTACCTTTCTATATGTTCATCTCTCTATATCTATCTGTTCATCTGTCTATTTGTCTATCTGTCTGTCTGTCTCTGTTTATCTATCCATATATTTATTGCTCTATGTTTATAAACTGAGTTAATGGCAACAATGTAATATTGTGATATGTCAGCAAACTTTTTTGACCATCTGACCAGTTTGAATAGAGAAAAATGCCATCAAAACTGTGAATACAATGATTTTTATTCAATACTTGGCACTAAATCCAGCTAAACAGGACTAATTCTGCTCTCTTTTTAATGAAACAAGCGCTTGGTCAGTTTTTAGAAGTACTAACGATTTACAAGAAGAAACGCACTGTGTCTTAATTCATCACCATCTATCGCTTTCTGTCCATCCATCCTTTTATATGGGACCCATTCTTCTTTTGTGTGGGGTGGGGTGGGTGGGGGGGGGCGGGGCTGTCTGTCCGTCCCATCTATAAATCTGTATCTTTCTCTTTGTTTTTCTGTCTTGTCTATTGATCTAGCCATCCATCCGTCTGTTCGTCTATCTGATTTTCTGTCTTCATCTAACTTTCCATCTCTCTCTCTCTCTCTCTCTCTCTCTCTCTCTCTCTCTCTCTCTCTCTCTCTCTCTCTCTCTCTCTCTCTCTCTCTTTCTCTCTTGTCTGTCTAATTTCTCTGAACTCTTTGCTCCCTGCTGTGCTGAAACAGGAGTATCAGTTGAACCCGCAGCTTTGGGTTTGTCTTGTGTAGATTAATATGCAGTTTAATGTTATGTGGCTGCTGAAATTCGCGATGAAATATCTGGTCTATGGTTCCATACTGTTGTAGCTCAGTGGCAGAAAAAAGCTCATTATTAGAAAGGCATACCACTTTTTTTCTCTTCCGATACCATGCCTGATCCTTTGGTATCGGGTGATAGAGATACTAACTCTAACTCACCCATAAGTCCTGATATTTATACAATTACAATATTAAAATATTTTATTTGGGGAAAAATCTGTTCTGCATCACAAATAACACACACAGCACGTGTAGATGGCATTTACTTGTTGGATTATATTTATTAAATGCTTAAGGAAAAAAATGTGTTCATATACTGTATATATTTAGTATTTACTATAATTAGTAATACGAACCATGTTTAACAACTGAAGTAGATGTAAAATATTTTTATTGTGCAGAACAGTCAAAAACAGCTCAACAGTATGTAGATGCGCTGCATCTCTGAGCGTCAGTTCGGTAACATCACCGTTGTCCTCGCTGTCGGTATCAGCGACTTTGTGTTTTTTCTGGCTTGGTTGAAGTGACAGGCCATGAGACGCCGCTGCTGAATAATACAGCTGACCACCGGGCTGCTATGCTAATGTGCTAATGCTTAATCAATGCTAAAGGCCTCATTACGTCAAGAGTCCAGCAGAACCTTCTGCACCCTCAATACCATGAACTCAAACTAAAAGTGGCCTCAGAGCGGCAGACGAGTGATGCTGAGAGGACCAGCTCAGCTGTTCAGGTAAGAGGCTCTTGCATTACTTATCATTGTTTACATCCCATTTAATGTCTCTTCTGCAGTGCTGAGAATTATCCAGCAACCATATAATACCTGCTCTGTGAGGGTCCATGGGAGTCCTGACCACTGAAGAACAGGGTAACGATGTATACAGAGAAACAGGTGGACTACAGTGTGTAATTGTAGAACTACAGAGCGAAACAACTATATGGTCAGTGATAAAGTGGGTAATGAGTGTAGATACAGGGAGGTGTTCTTAATAAAAAGTGCACAGTGAGTGTAGTTTATACAGTTTGTGTTGGCTCTAGGTTTTATTTAATGGTACATATTGTTAAATTATTTGTGTGGTTTATATGGTCAGTGCTGTTTATATTGTTTATCTAGTTTGTGTGGTTTATATAAATTGCTGTATACACACTCCTGCTGCTGTTAGGCCCAGAGATCAGGTGCCCTCCCCTCTGTCTCAGTGCAGCCGTCTCTCTGTCAACTGCACAATAAATGATTGTCTAATATTAACTCTGTCGTGTCTGAGTGGATGGAGCCCAGCGCGTCTGCGTGTGAACAGATTCCAGGCTTTTCCAGACCCATCCTTCTGTGGAGGATAAAAGCATGCCTTTCCTCAGAGAAGGAGAGACGCAGCGTGTCCAAAAAAGGCCCGGGGTGTGAGGTTTGCATATGTTGTGTGGTGGAGAGAGGGGTGAGGGTTTGATTAAGGTGGACATATAAATGGGCAGCGCAGGTGAAAGCCGAGTCCACTCTCTAAAGGGCTCTGCAGCCTCTTTTCTTTCTTTCTTTCTTTCTTTCTTTCTTTCTTTCTTGCTTGCTTGCTTGCTTTCTTGCTTGCTTTCTTGCTTGCTTTCTTTCTTTCTTTCTTGCTTTCTTTTTTCTTGCTTTCTTTCTTGCTTTCTTGCTTTCTTGCTTTCTTTCTTGCTTTCTTGCTTTCTTTCTTGCTTTCTTGCTTTCTTTCTCGCTTTCTTTCTCGCTTTCTTTCTCGCTCTCACTCTGTGCCTTGTTATGTCTGAGGTAATCCAGTAAATTGCTCCAAGGCTTCAGTGCTAATCACAAATGATCTCCCACAATTCAGTCTATTAGCACGGACAGCACTATAGAGCTACTGACCGATACACAGTTACAGCTCTGAGCTCCGTCACTGGAACAGGATCCTGATAAGGAGTCTGTCTGACACAGTCTGAGAATGATGGGCATATAGATAGACAGACTGACAGACCGATAAAAGGATAGATAAACACAGACATATAGAAAAAGATTTCTGGAAAGAAAAGATGGAAGGCAGTTGGGGAGAAAGAAGGCAAAAGGATAGATAATATGATCTTTAGATCAATCCTTATTTGGGTAAGCGACCTAAGAATCTTCTCTAAAGCTTGTCCAACCTTAGCAACAGTTGCTATGAAAAAACACATTTATGTGTATAAATAAATAAAACATTTCCTAAATGGCAATACCACCAATTTTCAGAGTGGTTTGCTGTGAAATGGTTCAGATGTCTTTACAGTGGTGGTGATAGGAACCAGGCATCGCCATGACTACAACACAGATATAGACATTTTATTTACCATCCAGAACCACCAAAGAACCTACACGAGTTTGTATGAAATGTTGATGGAAAATGGTGGAAAATCTGGAATAATCAGTTTACTTTGGGGACTATTTTGCCGCACAGCGCCCTGCATGTCTCCCTCCACCATGAATGGAGTTTAAGTCCTCTAAACTATCATAAAACAGCTTCTCTGTCATCAGGCAGTGAATTCAGAGCCATTTCATGTAGGAACTTTCTGTGAGGAGCTTTTAGAGGGGGACGTCTGGTTCCTATCACCACCACTGTGAACAGTTCTGACTCGGTAAGTTTATCTAGAACAGAGTGTTTCACAGTAAATCAGTCTGAGCTGCTCTGTTTAAATTAGTAAAATTGTGGCACAGAAATTGAGTTTTGTGCTTGGCTTTGTTTGGGTTGTTGTGTGTGCTCGGGTCATCGATATAGCCTCTGCGGTCACTAAGGTCAGTGCCCTTTAGTCAAATTAATGTCCGATTTCAAATGTTGAATCTCAGCCATGTGTTCAGTGGAGTCTTTATCCACAGCTGTGCTCTGATCACTGTGTAATATCTTTAGGCCATCTGTGTCTCTCAGCTCTGAGTTGTCAGCGTTAGCTCTGGTCCCTCAGCGCTGCCGATATTGGACTCGGACTAAAGCGCAGTGTTTACAGGGTGAGCGTAGCAGAGAACACGCAGATGGGTTTGTTTAAGAGGCAGGGGGTTCAGAGAATGAGCTTTCCGACGTGTGGGAGACTGAACACTACAGGAGTTTGTAAAAGAGAAAATAGTTATGGGTATAATTTATAAGAATATGTTGGTTGAAACATACAGTACCGGTCAAATGTTTGGACCCAGCCAAATGAACGTATGGTCATTCCACGCCAATCGTAAAGGGCTGGTCAGATCATGTCATGTATTTCATTAGAATATTCATACAGCTGTGAGTTTGTGCTCCAGTCAGTTTTATAGTTATGATTTTTTCAAGTTTACTTATATGTTGAGTTTAACTGTTTACAGAGTGACAGAGCTGGGATGAAATATTAACTGACTGTAAATCCAACACTCAAAATAATATTTC
>NC_051217.1:24867415-24892415 GCF_015220715.1 Pygocentrus nattereri | reverse complement strand
AGATAGAAAGGTATATAGATAGATAGATAGATAGATAGATAGATAGATAGATAGATAGATAGATAGATAGATAGAAAAACAGACAGACAGTCAGATAGAAAAACAGACAGACAGTCAGATAGATAGATGGATAAACAGATAGAAAGGTAGATAGATGGTCCGACATACAGATGGATAGATTATCAGATAGAAAGGTATATCGATAGATAGATAGATAGATAGACAGACAGACAGACAGACAGACAGACAGACAGACAGACAGACAGACAGACAGACAGATGGATGGATAAACAGATAGAAAGGTAGATAGATGGTCCGACATACAGATGGATAGATAGATAGATAGATAGATAGATAGATAGATAGATAGATAGATAGATAGATAGAAAGGTAGATAGATGGTCCGACATACAGATGGATAGATTATCAGATAGAAAGGTATATCGATAGATAGATAGATAGATAGACAGACAGACAGACAGACAGACAGTCAGATAGATGAATGGATAAACAGATAGAAAGGTAGATAGATGGTCCGACATACAGATGGATAGATTATCAGATAGAAAGGTATATAGATAGATAGATAGATAGATAGATAGATAGATAGATAGATAGATAGATAGATAGATAGATAGATAGATAGATAGATAGATAGATAGATAGATAGATAGATAGATAGAAAGGTAGATAGATGGTCCGACATACAGATGGATAGATTATCAGATAGAAAGGTATATCGATAGATAGATAGATAGATAGACAGACAGACAGACAGACAGTCAGATAGATGAATGGATAAACAGATAGAAAGGTAGATGGATGGTCCGACATACAGATGGATAGATTATCAGATAGAAAGGTATATCGATAGATAGATAGATAGATAGATAGATAGATAGATAGATAGATAGATAGATAGATAGATACAGATAGCTGGATAGATACAGATAGATAGATAGATAGACAGACAGACAGACAGACAGACAGACAGACAGACAGACAGATAGAAAGGTATATAGATGGTCAGACAGACAGGTAGATGGATATGTGTTTTTTTTTTTTTTGAGAGCTCAGTCCATAAATAGAAGCTCGCAGTGCTCCTCAAAGAGGCTTGGGAGGGCTGCTGTCAGTTGGCTGAGGAATTTTAATCCCCTTTTGCAGCAGTGCAGGGTGGGAGCGGAGTATGTCTGCCCTCATTGTCCACAGTGCAGGGTAAAAATAGCACAACCTAGTGGAATGCAAGCACTGCAGTAGGGGGAATAAGTTAAGTGATACTTTTTTAATCCCACCTCCGCATTTAACCCATCCATGATCTGAAACATATCTTCTTCAATGTGGATATAATTGTTAACAGTCGTGATCTGATCTTTGTGATGTCTGAGATTATGTTAGTCTAACGAATCTGACCACTGGTGGTTCTGTGTTCCAACTGAGCGTGAGATTGTGAGGGACATTAAGGAAAAGCTGTGTTACGTAGGTCTGGACTTTGAGAATGAAATGACCACCGTAGCTTCATCCTCTTCCCTGGAGAAGTTCTATGAGCTGCCCGATGGTGAGATGATCACTATCGGCAATGATTGTTTCCGCTGCCCAGAAACCCTCTTCCAGCCCTCCTTCACTGGTCAGTTATAACTATAATTTCGTATAATTTCGAGATGTTTAGTATGGCGGTATTTAACATGGAGGTATTTAATATGGAGGTGTTTAACATTAAGGTATTTAATATGGAGGTGTGAAGGTTTAACATGGAGGTGTTTAATATGGAGGTGTGAAGGTTTAACATGGAGGTGTTTAATATGGAGGTGTGAAGGTTTAACATGGAGGTGTTTAATATGGAGGTGTGAAGGTTTAACATGGAGGTGTTTAATATGCAGGTGTTTAACATGGAGGTATTTAATATGGAGGTGTGAAGGTTTAACATGGAGGTGTTTAACATGGAGGTGTGTAACATGGAGGTGTTTAATATGGAGGTATTTAATATGGAGATGTGAAGGTTTAACATGGAGGTGTTTAATATGGAGGTGTGAAGGTTTAACATGGAGGTGTTTAATATGCAGGTGTTTAACATGGAGGTATTTAATATGGAGGTGTGAAGGTTTAACATGGAGGTGTTTTACATGGAGATGTTTTACATGGAGGTGAACTTCTTCATAACATAACCATGAAAATTGCTCTAGCGTAACCATGAAAACAAGTGTGGTGTAACCATGGAAATGGGTGTAGCGTAACCATGGAAATGGGTGTAGTGTAACCATGGAAATGGGTGTAGTGTAGTGTAACCATGGAAATAGGTGTAGTGTAGTGTAACCATGGAAATGGAAATTAATATACAGTAACCATGAAAATGAGTGTAGAGTAACCATGGAAATAAATAAACATTAACCATGAAATTGGGTGTAGCACAACCATGTAAATGGGTGTAGCGTAACCATGGAAACAGGAGTAATTTTGAAATCAATCACATAATTGGTTATGTAGTTATGTTACTCTGGGTTCCTAAGAGTAAATGTGAGGCCATGTTAGAATGTTCTCCTCACTCCTCTCCTCAGGCATCATGAAGCGTGATATCGACATCTGTAAGGACCTTTACGCCAATAATGTCCTCTTTGGAGGTACCAACATGTGCCCAGGTATCGGAGACTGGATGCCGAAGGACATCATGGCTCTGGCCTCCAGCACCATTAAGATCAAGGTAACTGACAGCGTGACCCACCTGCAGCTACAGAACCAGTGTTCTTTAGTTACTGCAGCAGAGAATCACATTCACCTGGTCGGCCAGGACAGGTGTGGGGCGAACTGCATGGCATAATGTCACTGCAGCACCGTGATGCACAAAGAAAGCTGAGAGAGGAGGAGAGAAAAAAGAATAAAAGAAGAGCAAACAAGAAAGAGGGAGGAGCAAGGCAAAAGGATGAGAGAGTGGCAGAGAGGAGATAGTAAGAGAAACTGCTGGTGAGAGAAAAACCAAGGGCGAGAAAGAAGAGAATGAAAAAAGCCTCAATGGACAAACTTTAGACACATTTACTTACTGTCTCTCTCTCTGCCTCTCTCTGTCTCTCTTGCTCTCCGTCTTCCTCTCTCTCCCTCTGTCTCTCTGTCTTTCTCTTGTTTTTTCACTTCTCCAGTGCATTTAACACTGTCTGGCCTGCTCTTCTGGGTGATAAGCTCACAGTGATGCAGGTAGATGCCCCCCTTGTGTCCCGGATTGTTGACTACTTGACTGGCAGACCACAGTATGTACGCCTGCAGCACTGCGTGTCGGACAGAGTGGTCAGCAACATTGGAGTTCCACAAGGAACTGTCCTCTCTCCCTTCCTCTTCAACCTCTACACCACGGACTTCAGCTACTGCACTTGCCACCTTCAGAAGTTTTCTGATGACTCTGCAATAGTTGGATGTATCAGCAAGGGTGATGAGGATGAGTACAGGGCGATGGTGAAGGACTTTGTCGAATGGTGCGAGCGGAACCACCTGCAGCTCAATGTGACAAAGGAACTGGTGGTGGACCTGAGGAGGGACAAGGCACTGGTGACCCGTGTTCATCAGGGGGGTCAGTGTGGAGGATTACAAATATCTGGGTGTGTATATTGACAATAAACTGCACTGGGCTATGCTCAGGTTCTTCTATGAGTCTGTGGTGGCGAGTGCTATCCTCTATGCTGTTGCATGCTGGGGAAGCAGGCTGAGGGTGGCAGATGCCAACAGACTCAACAAACTGATCCGCAAGGCCCGTGATGTTGTGGGTGTGGAGCTGGACTCGCTGACGGTCGTGTCGGAGAGGAGGACGCTGTCTAAGCTGCAGGCCATTATGGACAATGGCTCCCACCCACTCTATGACACGGTGATGAGACACAGGAGCTCATTCAGTGCAAGACTCATTCTACCGAAATGCACCAGAGAGCACCACAGGACGTCATTCTTACCTGTGGCCATCAAACTCTATAACTCCTCCCTCAGTGTGTGATTCACAAAGTGTGGTTCATCTGTGCAAAACTCAATCCCAAACTGTTCATATGTGTAATAATAATATTGTGTTTAATAACTCAGAGCAACAATAATTTAAATAATTAGAACTGCTTTATACTAGATGTTTCATATTTATTATCTCTCTCTCTCTCTCTCTCTCTCTCTCTCTCTCTCTCTCTCTATCTCTCTCTCTATCTCTCTCTCTCTCTCTCGTAAGTACTCAGTCTGGATCGGTGGCTCTATTGTGGCCTCTCTGTACACCTTCCAGCAGATGTGGATGAGTACGATGAGGCTAAACCTTCCATCGTCCAACAAACACACACACAGCTCTCATCTCTCCTCTGAAGCTCTGTAGAAACTCTGTGGGTGGCTTAGTGAAGTCCAGACTGCTCACAAAAATCATTCTTCAAGGGTTCTTTAGTAAAGAAAACAGTTCTGTATAGAACCATGAAGGCTCAAAGAATCATTTGCTTGCTTAAATGGTTCTCTTATCAAATCAAACAAGCTTTTTACAAGCTTGATGTCATACCAGTAGAAGAACCCTTTTTTGTTGTTCTATAGAACCCATTTCAAAAGGGTCTCTACATCATATTCTCCATCAATCTTAAGAGACATTTAAGCATGCAGTGGTTTCTTTGAGTGTTCATGGATCAATATAGAACAGTTTTATTGAAGAACCCTGAGTTCAAAAGCGTGGCTCTGTCTGTGTCCATAAGGAAGACTGAGTCTGGGATTGTTCTGATGGAGAGTTCACAGGCTATTCACTCATGTTCTTGTTTGGCTTTTGATCCTGAATACAATAAACTTTCCTACCATCCACACTGTGACGCGTCTCTGTGTTCCTGGCACCAAACAGTCATCAAATGAGCTTTGATTTAAAGAGCCCATATCATGGAAAACTGATTTTCCTCACTTTTTTAGAAATATAGGAGCATATAAACATAAAGTTTCAAAATGTACCATTCACTCACAAGTTTATACAGCCCCTATACCAGGCGTCTGCAACATGACATCAGACGTAACATTCTGACCAACTCCTTTTTCTACGCTCACTGTCCATTTTATCAGCTCCACTTACTGTATAGCTGCACTTTGTAGTTCTACAGTTACAGACTGTAGTCCATCTGTTTCTCTGATACTTTGTTACCCTGTTCTTCAGTGGTCAGGACCCCCATGGACCCTCACAGAGCAGGTACTGTTTGGGTGGTGGATCATTCTCAGTACTGCAGTAACACTGACATGGTGGTGGTGTGTTAGTGTCTGTTGTGCTGGTGCGAGGTTTTTAAACACTGTTTCCACTCACTGTCTAGTCTATTAGACACTCCTACCTTGTCAGTCCACCTTGCACCTATATTGTAAGTGGAGCTGATCAAAAGGACTGAGTGCATATAAAGACTGATTTTGACTGTCTAGTAGAAGATTGTGAATAGAATAGAAACCGAAGTAATATATTAATTAATACGTTCATTAATATATTCATCAATTATATTTATATTATGTAGTTTATCTTGTTGTTTCCTCACAGTGCTTTAAAAAAGTGAAAATTCACCACAGCCCAACTCTTAAGGCTACACACTTCAGATGGATGGTTCTTCAAGGGTTCTTTAGTAAGGCCAAAGGTTCTGTTAAGATCCATTAGATATGTGTAGAATCCTTTCATGCTTAAAGGGTTCTTTGCATGGTGAAATGTTTCGTCAGAGTGAGAGTATGTTGCATATGGTTCTACATAGTACCTTTTTGAAAATGGTTCTATGTAGCGCCGATAAGTGTTCTGCTATTTTTACGATATCTAGCCCGAAGAACGATTTTACTGTCAAAAGAACCACATAAACATGAAATGCCATTCCCTTTACCGAGAACCATCTTTCTTTAAATGTGAAGAATAAGCTGCTATGGTTCATATTCATGGCCATTAGGTGGCAGCATCACATTATTATTATTATTATTATTATTATTATTATTATTATTATTATTATTATTATTCACCTCTGATCCATTACATTTATTTTTTAATGTATGTGGAAATATTACACACTGAAATGTCCCATATTAAAGTAACTGTGAATATTTATCAGCTCCATCTGAAAGTGGAGGAACATCTCCAGAATCCAGTCTGATGTTCTTCCCTGTCTGATTCCTTTAGAAATGAGTTTGTGTTCCAGTCTCTTCATGTTAAATCTAATCTAATGGTCCTTTAACAGCACAGCAGCGAGGGCTGTAGGTATTGATACTCTGTGAAATGTAGGTCTGATCTCATATCTTGTTTATGTGAAGTACATAGAGTGTGAGAGTCTGATTGCAGACGTACGTGGTTAGTGTAAAGTACAGTGCAGATCACAGTCGGTACGTTTAGCTACATCTGCAACCTTCATTACACTCAACATACAGAATAACACATACAGATAAATGCGTTTTATTTTCATATATTGCAAAAATATATTTGACAAATGGGCCATTCTCCGTTTGGAGTGGGGATTTTGGTGGACACATTTAAATAATGTTAATAAGTCCATTAACATCTCCTGTTATCATACGGTCTATGCAGAAAGAAGAGCTTAATTCCAATCATATTTTACAGTCACTGGTGGTGTATGAATGTGGTGTGACTCCAGTGACGGTGACTCCTGTGATGGTGACTCCAGTGACTTTCTGGTTTAAACTGATGATTTTGTAAATTGGCTGACTCGTTGTTCATCAGGTGACCTTGTGCTACTGTTTAAAATCAGTAAAAAAAAAAAAAAAGATATATTTTGACAAAAAATTTAATTACACTGCCATTAAAGCACAAAACACCAGTGACACATATAAGTTCTGAGCTGCCTGATTAACAAAACTATTAATAAATGATTGAAATATAGTGAGCAAGAGTGACTCGCCTTCTCAGGCCTCGAGACGCTTCATCTCTGATGAGCCTCGACCCAAAGAGGCAGTTTAACAGAGCTGAAAATACTGTTACAACGTAAAAGAGACCTGAAAACAGCATCAACTAAATTCTCTGTGTCGAGTGAATTTTGAAATAAAATACATATTTTTAGAATGTAGTAAAACGATAATGACATAAAAAGTAAACATGAATGAGTTTTATACAAATTCAGAAGTTAAACCTATTAAAAATATTATTTTATATTAAAAATGGTATGAATTGGTGTGAAAGTAGAGGAGGCAATGGATAGGGCAAGATGGAGGCAGATGATCCGCTGTGGCGACTCCTAAAGGGAGCAGCCAAAAGAAGAAGAAGATTAAAAAGGTGTGAAAATACAGCTGTTTTCCAGATGCAGAGCGACTATGAAACAGGAGAAAAAGAGAAAAATCAGAGAATCATAAGAGACTGTATAAATGTATATACTGACTTTTGGAGCTGGGCCTGATATTTTGAGCATCTTTTTAAGCCCTGACCCAGTTTCCCATGTGGAGAATGACTCTTATACATTTGATTTATTTATTTATAATATAATATAATATAATATAATTAATATATATATATATATATATATATATATATATATATATATATATATATATATATATAATACATTTATATATATATAAATGTATTTATACATATATATATATATATATATATATATATATAAAATACATTTATACACCTCACAGCGAGGAGGGCCTGGGTTTGATTCCCCGGCCGGGCAGCCAGGGTCCTCTCTGTGTGGAGTTTGCATGTTCTCCACGGGTCTGCGTGGGTTTCCTCCGGGTTCTCCGGTTTCCTCCCACAGTCCAAAGACATGCAGTCAAGCCAATTGGACGTGCTAAATTACCCCTGGGTGTGAGTGACTGTCTGTGTCTGTCTGTCTGCCCTGTGATGGACTGGCGACCTGTCCAGGGTATATCCTGCCTTCCGCCTGAAGACTGCTGGGATAGGCTCCAGCATCCCCCCGCAACCCTGACGGAGAAGCGGCTTACAAAATGGATGGATGGGTGGATGGATATATATATATATATATATATATATATATATATATATAATGTGTGTGTGTGTTCGTTCCCTGTTATCAGGACATAAGTGAGAAGACATGAGGAAGGGATGGCTGATGTAGAGAGTGGAAATGCAGAGGACTTTAATGATATTGTTGCGAAAAACATCTCAGATTTTCACAGCTCATTTTCTTTTATAGTGTTTTCACTCTTCTTTTGTTTCTCTGTATGAGTTTGGTCCTGAGATGCTTGGTCAATGTGGTGGAACCACTGCATGTTTTTGCTGATGTGTACATCTTCACATTAAATGGAAAAGTAGCTGCTGCACATTTTACAGCTTAATTAAAAAATTTTGGGGGAGAAATTTCTTAACAATGAGCCGAGCAGAGTCCCCCGAATCTCTGCATGCAGTACATATTTATTTGGCATTTGCTTTCTTTATGTCATTTGAATTATGCATTCCACAGTCATGTAGAGATTATTGCAGTTAAAATTGCAGAAAAACATGTTTTTTTACCTATAAAATTCACACACGACTATGGGGACGAGCTCTTCTGTGGTGATTCTATATTCTATATGATTATTTTAAAAACCAGTATTGATGAATTGAGGCTGAAGGAGGTGAAATTGTTAAAATAACTTATTGTTTTATTTTAAAATATAAATAAATTGTAACCCCAACATGTTTTTTAAGTGTAATATATCTGTAAACACTAGGGACACAAAAATGAACATTTCTGTAGAATGACGGGCCCCCTGGTGGCCACATTGTCCTAAAGAGTCACTTATGCTGCTTATTAGATAGATCCAGCTCTGATTAGCCTACTAATACCCAACTACTCGATTACTATGCCAAGGACATATGCCACAGGACTTGCCCTGATTGGTCTAAATTAATGTAAATATAAAATATTTTTTGATTACATGTAATTTTCATACTTTTATTCACAGTCAAATTCTGACCAATAGATTTCACAGATAAATGATAAATAAAAAGTGACAACAGCTCACTTTTTGCCATATCGCTTGATCAATTTAAATAAAATTTAAATGTGAACTAGGAGAACATATGGAGCAATGATATTTAAATGAGATTTTTGGAAATTTCTAAATGAAATAGTTAATTAAATAAAGGTAAACAGAGCAGCTCAGACTGGTTTGGTGTGAAACGTTCTGTTCTAGATATATTTACTGAGTCAGAACTGTTCCCAGCGGTGCTGATAGGAACAAGACGTCCCCCTCTAAAAGCTCCTCACAGAAAGTTCCCACGTGAAATGGCTCTGAATTCACTGCCTGATGACTGAGACACTGTTTTATGATAGTTTGGAGAACCTAAACTCCATTTATGGTGCAGGGAGACATGCAGGGTGCTGTGTGGCAAAATAGTCCCCAAAGAAAACTGATTATTCCAGATTTTCCACTATTTTAATTTCCACTTTTAACATGTTTGATTTCAGAGGAAATGCTGGATGAGCTGAAGCCTATAAACTCCAATAATATGTAGCAGTTATTATTTTTAGCACTATTTTTCCCATCATTGCTTTTATTGATTGCCAAGATATAAAACCGGCTCCGATTCTGCTCTGGCTGATGATGTGTTGAAACTCTGCAGGTGTTTGGTGTTTACAGATGTTACAAAAGCCTCCTTTACTTTTTCTCTCAGAAGGACAATCACCCCATCCTCCATCTCTCTCCGTCTTCTTCAAACTCTCGATTGAACAGCTTCTTTAAGAACGTGTTGTGAAACAAGCACCTGGTTTGAGAGCAAATCACAGAGAACATCTGTCTCTGTCATTCTCAGCCTCTCGTTCAGACAGTAATAGTGGGCTTCTATGCTTCTCTGCTATAGCTTGGTTTAAATTGGCCTTTTGGGGGTTTTAGAAACAAAACAATAACATCACAGCATCTACACATTTCTATGAAAAATAATAAGTGAAAGAAAACAACTCGGATCTGATCAAAATGGTCCTGAGAATTAAAATGTTCTCTGTCTGTGTTCACTTCAATAACACACGCCATTCGGCCAGGGGTACCCAAACTTTTGCATATGATTGTGTATATCAACTAATGTATTATTTTAGTGTAATATTGTTTTTAAGGAATTTATATTAAGATTTTTTTTGTCAGATTATCATAAATATTACATATAGACTGTCCATTCTGAAGAATGAATTCAGCTACTTTAAAGGGAAAGTCCATCATTTTTTCTAAATTCCTCCATTCCTGTGTGAGGTGTAAACAGAGTAATTCGGGGGGGTTGGATGTCTTTACAGTGGTGGTGATGGGAACCACGTGTCGCTATGGCTACAACACAGATATAGATAGTTTATTTACCATCCAGAACCACCAGAGAACCTACACGAGTCCTCTGAGTTTATATGGAATGTTGATGATGGAAAATAGTGGAAAATCTGGAGCAATGTTTTCTTTGGGGACTATTTTGCTCGTAACAACCTGCATGTCTCCCTCCACACTATTAAAAAAGATGATTATTTAATAAAGAAAATGGTTCTGTATAGGCTTAGGCTCACGTGCAGCTGCTCCAGAGTGTCCAGTTCTATTGGTCAGTACTTTGACCTTAAAACAGCTGAATTCACTCAGAAAGACGGTCTGGATACTTTTGGACAGATAATACAGAATAAAAAAAAAAGTAGGACATATCTACCACTTTTGAATGTATGTACACTAAAACAAAATAATATCTCAAAATGATAACTTTACAAGATGGAAATAAAAAAAAACTCTTAACTTTTAATGTAAGTTAATATAATATTTTATTCCAAGGCATTTTGGATCATATTTGCTCATCTGAAAACTGAAAGAGTTATGAGGTGATTACTATATATATATATATATATAAGTTTGTGATACTTTTTAATCCCGCAAATGAGGAAATTTCACCTCCACATTTAACCATTCCGTGAAGTGAAACATCACATACACACTAGGGGCAGTGAGCACACTTGCCTGGAGCAGTGGGCAGCCCTATCCACAGCGCCCAGGGAGCAACTGGGGGTTAGGTGCTCAAGGAGGCCTCAGTCATGGACTGTCAGCACAGGGGATTGAACCGGCAACCTTCCGGTCACAGGGCTAGTTCCCTAACCTCCAGCCCATGAACGCCCCAATATATATACATATGTGTGTGTGTATTTACATATAGATGAGTCAGGCGACTCAGAAGGGGAAAGCAGTGTGCTACTAGCACTGTAAATAGTGGAGATGGTGTGCTGCTGACTTCGACTGAAGACGTCATTGGGCGGTGGAAGGAATACTTTGAGGACCTTCTCAATCCCACCGAGTCTGGGGACATGGGAATAACCTTGTCCATTACTGAGGCCGAAGTCGCGAAGGTAGTTAAAAAGCTCCTTGGCGGCAGGGCTCCAGGGGTGGATGAGATCCGCCCTGAGTTCCTCAAGGCTCTGGATGTTGTGGGGCTGTCTTGGCTGACACGCCTTTTCAACATTGCGTGGATATCGGGGGCGGACTGGGGTGGTGGTGCCTCTTTTTAAAAAAGGGGACCGGAGGGTGTGTTCCAACTACAGGGGAATCACACTCCTCAGCCTCCCTGGTAAGGTCTATGCAGGGGTATTGGAGAAGAGAGTCCGGCTTATAGTCGAACCTCGGATTCAGGAGGAGCAGTGCAGGTTCCGCCCTGGTCGTGGAACACTGGACCAACTCTTTACCCTCTCCAGGATTCTGGAGGGTTCATGGGAATTTGCCCAACCAGTCCACATGTGCTTTGTGGATTTGGAGAAGGCATTCGACTGTGTTCCCCGGGGTATTCTGTGGGAGGTGCTTCGGGAGTACGGGGTACATGGCTCTTTGCTACGAGCCATTCAGGCCCTGTACAAAGAAAGCAGGAGTTTGGTTCGCATGGCCAGCAGTAAGTCAGACTTTTTCCCAGTGAGACTTGGACTCCGTCAGGGCTGCCCTTTGTCACCGATTCTATTCATAATTTTTATGGATAGAATTTCTAGGCGCAGTCAGGGGATGGAGGGTGTCCGGTTTGGTGACCTCAGGGTCATATCGCTGCTGTTTGCAGATGATGTGGTCCTATTGGGGACATCAGGCCGCGAACTTCAGCTTTCGCTGGATCGGTTTGCAGCCGAGTGTGAAGCGGCCGGGATGAGAATCAGTACCTCTAAATCCGAGACCATGGTTCTCAGGCGGAAAAGGGTGGAGAGCCCTCTCTGGGTTTGGGATAGGCTCTTGCCTCAAGTGGAGGAGTTTAAGTATCTCGGGGTCTTGTTCACGAGTGATGGTACAAGGGAGCGGGAGATTGACAGGCGGATTGGTGCTGGGTCAGCAGTGATGCGGGCTCTTTACCGGTCTGTTGTGGTAAAGAAAGAGCTGAGCCATAAGGCAAGGCTCTCGATTTACTGGTTGATCTACGTTCCCACCCTCACCTATGGTCATGAGCTTTGGGTAATGACCGAAATAATAAGATCGCGTATACAAGTGGCCGAAATGAGTTTCCTCTGCAGGGTGTCTGGACTCTCCCTTAGAGATAGGGTGAGAAGTTCAGTCGTCCGGGACTTCCGTCGATAGGAGTCTGCTGAGGTGTTTCGGGCATCTGGTTAGGATGCCTCCTAGACGCCTCCCTCAGGAGGTGTCACAGGCAAGTCCACCTGGGAGGAGACCCCGGGGAAGACCCAGGACACGCTGGCATGATTATATCGCCCAGCTGGCCTGGGAGCGCCTCAGAATTCCCCCTTGGAGAGCTAGTGGAAGTGGCTGGGGAAAGGGAGGTCTGGGCCTCATTGCTTAGAATGCTGCCCCCGCGACCTGAACCCCGGAGAAGCGGAAGATAATGGATGGATGGATGGATGGATGGATGGATATATACACATATATATACATAAAATACTTTATTAGCCCCCTTTTACCCTGTTCTCCAGCTGTCAGCACCCCTATGAACCCACACAGAGCAAGTACAATGCTCAAAAAAATAACACTTAACACTTAAAGAACACAATATAACTCCAAGAAAAACAGACTTCTGTGAAATCAAACTGTCCACTTAGGGAGCAACACTGATTGACCATCAATTTCACAGCTGCTGTGCAAATGGAATAGACAACAGGTGGAAATTATTGGCAATTAGCAAGACACACTCAATAAAGGAGTGGTTTTGCAGGTGGGGACCACAGACCACTTCTCAGTACCTTTCTGCTTTCTGGCTGATGTTTTGGTCACTTTTGAATGTTGGTGGTGCTTTCACACTCGTGGTAGCATGAGACGGACTCTACAACCCACACAAGTGGCTCAGGTAGTGCAGCTCATCCAGGATGGCACATCAATGCGAGCTGTGGCAAGAAGGTTTGCTGTGTCTGTCAGCGTAGTTTCCAGAGGCTGTAGGTACTACCAGGAGACAGGCCAGTACACCAGGAGACGTGGAGGAGGCTGTAGGAGGGCAACAACCCAGCAGCAGGACCGCTACCTCCGCCTTTGTGCAAGGAGAACAAGAGAAGCACTGCCAGAGCCCTGCAAAATGACCTCCAGAAGGCCACAAATGTGCATGTGTCTGCACAAACGGTTAGAAACCAAGTCCATGAGGATGGTATGAGGGCCTGATGTCCACAGATGTTTGTGCTCACAGCCCAACACTGTGCAGGACGCTTGGCATTTGCCAGAGAACACCAGGATTGGCAAATTCGCCCCTGGCGCCCTGTGCTCTTCACGGATGAAAGCAGGTTCACACTGAGCACATGTGACAGACCTGACAGAGTCTGGAGATGCCATGGAGAGCGATCTGCTGCCTGCAACATCCTTCAGCATGACCGGTTTGGCAGTGGGTCAGTAATGGTGTGGGGTGGCATTTCTTTGGAGGGCTGCACAGCCCTCCATGTGCTCGTCAGAGGTAGCCTGACTGCCATTAGGTACCGAGATGAGATACTCAGACCCCTTGTGAGACCATATGCTGGTGCCGTTGGCCCTGGGTTCCTCCTAATGTAGGACAATGCTAGACCTCATGTGGCTGGAGTGTGTCAGCAGTTCCTGCAAGATGAAGGCATTGAAGCTATGGACTGGCCCGCCTGTTCCCCAGAACTGAATCCGATTGAGCACATCTGGGACATCATGTCTCGCTCCATCCACCAACACCACGTTGCACCACAGACTGTCCAGGAGTTGACAGATGCTTTAGTCCAAGTCTGGGAGGAGATCCCTCAGGAGACCATCCGCCACCTCATCAGGAGCATGCCCAGGCATTGTAGGGAGGTCATACAGGCACGTGGAGGCCACACACAATACTGAGCCTCATTTTGACTTGTTTTAAGGACATTACATCAAAGTTGGATCAGCCTGAAGTGTGTTTTTCCACTTTAATTTTGTGTGTGACTCCAAATCCAGGCCTCCATTGGTAAATAAATTTGATTTCCATTGATGATTGTTGTGTGATTTTGTTGTCAGCACATTCAACTTTGTACAGAACAAAGTATTCAATGAGAATATTTCATTAATTCAGATCTAGGATGTGTTATTTGAGTGTTCCCTTTATTTTTTTGAGCAGTGTACTATTTAGCAGGTACTTCATATATGTATATACAGGGTGAGTCAAAAGTCACCATTTTATTTTATTTTATATTTTATTATCAACATTTATCTCTGGGGTCATCTCAAACAAATTATGTATGCTGAGAAAATCCACAACACCACCTTCAGCATCGCATCGTGGAGGCTTGTGACAGAATAAAGCATAAAATAAAACAGTGTCCTGTGACCTTTTCCTCACCCTGTATGTATGCACACATAAGTAATTGGGCAGAAGGCATGAAACCCCCTGGACAGGTATATATGGGGTACATATGTTCAATATATAATTCATTATTGTGCAAGGTATTAACACAAGAGTGTGTTCTCAAAATTTTGAGGAAAAAAAGAGTTCAGTCTTGAAATCCAAGCAGTCCTCAGTGTAGTGGTGGGTAAATTTAGCCCCCCGTAGCTCTCATCCTTTTTCCCACTACAGTGATGTATGGTGTTTGCTGGCGGAGAGTTGAGAGTGATGTGGGCCATATGTGAAGGAGGTATGAGGACTGAGCTACACTGATCACCAGAACGCAGAACCTCTGCCATAACAACCAAACCAAACCTCTGCTTATCAGAGAACCTGTATTAATACAATCTGAAACTAGGTTCACATATAATACTACATACCATACTATATTATATAATACTTAATTTCTAATAATAATAATAATTTGTATTCATTTATAGTACTGCTTCTCTACAGTATTCTTGGAGTTTGTTGATTTGATGGTTGTTAATGACGTGTTTAGAGGGCGGCGCTGAGCGGCGTTTGTTTATTTGATGGTTGTTGATGACGTCTTTAGGGGGTGGCGCTGAGCGGCGTTTGTTTGTTTGATGGTTGTTAATGACGTGTTTAGGGGGTGGCGCTGAGCGGCGTTTGTTTGTTTGATGGCTGTTGATGATGTCTTTAGGGGGCGGCACTGAGCGGCGTTTGTTTGTTTGATGACTGTTAATGACGTGTTTAGGCGGCAGTGCTGAGCGGCGTTTGTTTGTTTGATGGTTGTTGATGACGTCTTTAGAGGGCGGAGCTGAGCGGTGTTTGTTTATTTGATGGTTGTTGATGACGTCTTTAGAGGGCGGAGCTGAGTGGCGTTTGTTTGTTTGATGGTTGTTAATGACGTGTTTAGAGGGCGGAGCTGAGCGGCGTTTGTTTATTTGATGGTTGTTAATGACACCTTCAGAGGGCGGAGCTGAGCGGCGTTTGTTTGTTTGATGGTTGTTAATGACGTGTTTAGAGATCGGAGCTGAGCGGCGTTTGTTTGTTTGATGGTTGTTAATGACGTGTTTAGAGGGCGGAGCTGAGCGGCGTTTGTTTATTTGATGGTTGTTGATGACGTCTTTAGAAGGCGGAGCTGAGTGGCGTTTGTTTGTTTGATGGTTGTTAATGACGTGTTTAGAGGGCGGAGCTGAGCGGCGTTTGTTTATTTGATGGTTGTTAATGACACCTTCAGAGGGCGGAGCTGAGCGGCGTTTGTTTGTTTGATGGTTGTTAATGATGTGTTTAGAGAGCGGAGCTGAGCGGCGTTTGTTTATTTGATGGTTGTTAATGACGTCTTTAGAGGGCGGAGCTGAGCGGCGTTTGTTTATTTGATAGTTGTTAATGACACCTTCAGAGGGTGGAGCTGAGCGGCGTTTGTTTATTTGATGGTTGTTAATGACACCTTCAGAGGGCGGTGCTGAGCGAGATTTGTTTATTTGATGGTTGATAATGACGCGTTTAGAGGGCGGAGCTGAGCGAGATTTGTTTTGTTTGTTTGATGGCTGTTGATGATGTCTTTAGGGGGCGGCACTGAGCGGCGTTTGTTTGTTTGATGATTGTTAATGACGTGTTTAGGCGGCGGCGCTGAGCGGCGTTTGTTTGTTTGATGGTTGTTAATGACGTCTTTAGAGGGCGGAGCTGAGTGGTGTTTGTTTGATGGTTGTTGATGACGCCTTTAGAGGGCGGCGCTGAGCGGCGTTTGTTTGTTTGATGGTTGTTGATGACGCCTTTAGGGGGCGGCGCTGAGCGGCGTTTGTTTGTTTGATGACTGTTAATGACGTGTTTAGGCGGCGGTGCTGAGCGGCGTTTGTTTGTTTGATGGTTGTTGATGACGTCTTTAGAGGGCGGAGCTGAGCGGTGTTTGTTTGTTTGATGGTTGTTGATGACGCCTTTAGAGGGCGGCGCTGAGCGGCGTTTGTTTATTTGATGGTTGTTGATGACGTCTTTAGAGGGCGGAGCTGAGTGGCGTTTGTTTGTTTGATGGTTGTTAATGACGTGTTTAGAGGGCGGAGCTGAGCGGCGTTTGTTTATTTGATGGTTGTTAATGACACCTTCAGAGGGCGGAGCTGAGCGGCGTTTGTTTATTTGATGGTTGTTAATGACACCTTCAGAGGGCGGAGCTGAGCGAGATTTGTTTATTTGATGGTTGATAATGATGTGTTTAGAGGGCGGAGCTGAGCGAGATTTGTTTATTTGATGTTTGTTAATGACGTCTTTAGAGGGCGGCGCTGAGCGACGTTTGTTTATTTGATGGTTGTTGATGATGCCTTTAGAGGCATTTGTTTACTTGTTTGATGTTTGTTAATAACAATGCCTTGGTAAGTAATATTTCTTTAGTAATGTATATGTAGTTCATTTAAACAGTGTTAGAAAGGTTCGTATACTTCGCACTGTTCTGTTCATCAAAGCTATATTAAGAATCATGATTTTGGCTTACACACATTTTCCTTCACTCCAGTTAGGAGTTCTTATTGTTCAGTCTGGGCTCTGAAAAATATTTTGTCTAGCTCGTCCTCAGCCTGGCATATCCCTGATGTTGCTTCCCCTGAATTATGCTTTTTGCCCTTTAGCCATATTCGAAAATTCAACCAAACTTCAGAAGAGGCAGAATATTCATCTAACGATGACCTACACATCAGAAATAAAACATGAACCGGCAACACTTTTTCATTTTTGTCTTTGATCCTGTTTGGGTGGTGTTCTGGTAGTGTCTCTGTACAGACACTGAGAAATTTAAAACTAATAAAAAGTCACAGTTTGACAAAACACATTCTAAATTTGGTTCCTGAGAGTCCCGACCAGCCACGCTCTGTAAGAAAGTGCTTCATTACAAAAAGCTTAGTTAAATAATAAATTACAGTAAAATGCACAATATCCTTATTAGCCTCCAGTGTGTGATGCAATATGTAGCAAATGCCCTTCTTTGAGGAACAGCCCTCTTTGCAGAGTCAGTCACTGGACTATTTCCAGGGAAACTGGACTTATGGGTCAATATCTTTGGAGCCTCTAAACTCAGCCAGGACACTTTGGATTTATAGCAAACTTCACAGGGTGGTAGCACCCACGGAGCTCTTTCCAGTGACCCTGGCCTTGACCCTCTAACCCCAAGAGAACCAGAGATATGGAGGTTCAAACCGGAGATATGGAGGTTCAAACCGGAGATATGGAGGTTCAAACCGGAGATATGGAGGCTCAAACTGGAGATATGAAGGTTGAAACTTTTGATGTGGAAATTAAATCTTTTAATGTGGAGGTTGAAACTTTAGATGTGGAGGTTTAGACTGGAGATGTTGAGGTTTAGACTGGAGATGTGGAGGTTCAGACCGGAGATGTGGAGGTTCAGACCGGTGAAATGGAGGTTGACACCGGAGATATGGAGGTTGACACTGGAGATATGGAGGTTGAAACTTGAGATGTGGAGGTTGAAAGTTGAGATATGGAGGTTCAAATCGGAGATATGGAGGTTCAAACTTGAGATATGGAGGTTCAGACAAAAAATAGGGCCGATGATGTTTTGAGCACAGTAGGAACCAAACTTTAGGGACCATCCAGCGAAGACCAGCCCTTTAGAATGACATCAGCCCCTTTAGCATTCCAGGATATGATGCTTTTCCGGATCAGTTTTACTTTGCTGTTATTCGGCTGGGTCACTGAAACAACTGATAAAAAGATTAAGCACGGATCACTATCAAAGTTCCGAGTTAAAACCCTGTTAATACTCTTCTATGCTGATAGAGATGCAGATTGCATGAAGGCTCAAAAGAAATCTTGAATTCTTTCATCTCACACACCAAAAATGTAATAGTGTAATGGCCTGCAGTTTAACATGGACAATTATATGTCTTTGTCCATTGAGAGATCACAAACACCCCCAAGAGTATTTACAACCACTCCAGCTGTAGAAAGTCTCAGCAGGGGTCATACATACCCAGTACATTACTTAGATTATGATGCTCTTAAAGCGATAGTTTAACAAAACATTTACCAATTTTCCTCAGAATGTAGTGTATCAGCCAAGACACGTTAAATGTTGGAAATGTGTTTCTTTAGCTAACAAGTAAAGCAAGATTTAGCACTGCATGTCTAAATCACCACACAGGGTTATTGTTGTTCACTAAAACTGTCACTAAAATGAAAAAAAGAGGTCTGAAAAAAATGTGATCTTTAACTAAAAATGTTTCCAAAAACACGAAAACTAAATTTAAACTATAACATCCACTGCAAAACTAACAAAAACGAAATAGTTTTAGTTTTAGGATTTAGGTGTGAGTGAGAGTGGAATTCTTCTGTGTTTGGTCTGTAAGGAAAGCTGTGTCCATTTTATTGTGCCCTTCTCAAATACTTGCTTTCTCAGCGTGCATCATAATACTAAAACTGAAATTACACAAACACTGAACTAAAACTGTTACTGTTCAAATAAGAATAAAATTTAAAAATTTATTAATGAACCCTTAAGACTAACTGATACTGAATTTAAATAAAAAAAATAAATTAAAAATAAGTAAAAAATAAATTATGAAAATTTCAGAACTATAACCCTCACACAGTTGGATTAAACTGCATCAAGTTGTTAAGACATTTTCAAATAGATCACTAGATAAAAACTGCAAAAATTTGGTGCTCAAACTTTTGTACATCTTACTCAACAACTAAATCTCTCAGCTGTGTTCAGTCAGTGAGTATCTTTCTCCCTTCATTCCAGCTTCCATTCTTCTCAGGAGCCTCACTTTCAGCTCCTCAAAGAATCTGCAGACACACCTCCAAAGCTCAGTCTGAGAAGCTGGTTGATGATTTTCAGAAGTGGTCAAACCCATTCAGTGGTGCTGAGGTATGGACTCTGGGGCGGTCAGTCTATCGTTCAGCTTCTTTCAGACCCACAGCGCTGAGTGCTCTTCTCACAGTGGAGGGATGGACAGAAACACCTGTGGGTGTTTTCAGATCTGAAGCAGCTTGATTTTCTCCTCTCTCTCAGAGATCAAAGCTTTCAGTGCTGTTTATCTGATGGGGACAGTTTTGGGGTCGAAAAGCTCTTCCAGGTGGTTGTTAGGAGCCACATTTTCTTTGGAGCTTTTAATCAGTTTTTGAACTCCAGTTTTGGAAACTTCCGATTTTTTTTACTTCAACTTTCTTCGTCTTTATGTGTGGATTATCTTAAATAATGACATTGAATAAATGAAGGAGGTCTCTGAGTTTTTGAGTGTAATGATTTAGACAGTGCGGCATAAACTTCCATTACCTGATAACTGCATTCGCCTTGAAGCTCTGCCAGCTTGAAGTGCTAAACCAGAGGTCTTTAATTAAAATTCAGTAAGGTCTAGTCAAAGAAAATTTCCTCAAGCCAAGGTCCAGAACATCATTCTGTCTAACTTACATCATTCTCAGTGCCATATACTGTTTACTGAAGTAGCCGAGTAGGAATATCAACATCTAATACAGTCGACAACTGAATATCAGATCAAATAAAGTCCAGTTCAGTCAGATTTCAACAACATTTACTGTCAGTTTTCTCTTTTTAGATCAAGTCATGTGGAATAACTTCCCTCTGACTCACTTTCTTCTCTGACTGCTGTTTCTCTCCTCAGCCCTCCCCTGTGTGCCGTCACTGACTCGAGTGTCAGTGCATCGTAATGCACAGATCTGATTGGCTGAATAACGTCACGTGTGATATTTACAGTGCATGCGATTGGTCTGTGAATCTTCCAGGTTGCTAATGCGGTACTGTAAATGCCACAAAAGTTACGCAGATTAAAACAGGACCACCCCATCAAAATTAAATAATTCTCTCTAGTTTATTGGTTGTAGACTCTATAGGACAGCATCTGGGTTCAGACTCGAGCCGTGGTCCACCTTTTAGTAACCTCTGTGCTAAACTAAAGAAGAAGCCTTCAGACACCAAACCTGTCTTGGCTGATCAGCCACATTTTGGGTAAACTGTGTAAATTTGTCTATTTGCAGAACTATTGCTTTAAATAATGTGTGTTGTGGCTTGTTTGGAGCTGTGTTGGAGGGTTTCCTCCTCCTTGTGGCCCACTTCTGTCCAAAAAGGCGAGTGAAGGTGAGGGCAGGATGGAGCTGTAGTGATTAATCTGCCTCCTCTCACTGCTGTGAATGGATGGAGGTGCAGGGGGAGCAAGAGGAACGCATTAATTTCCCTTAAATATGCAGCTGTAATGAGAGAGGAAAAGCCCAATGCACCAGTTCCACAGTCAAACATGACTATATGAGCCGTCATTAATGGGCCGTATGGGTAACGTTGTCCTTCTTTGTGTCCGGTCTGTGTGTGAATGTGTTTCACATGAAGCTTTCGTCTCATCTTCACCATGTATGGAGTGAGAAATGAAATATAGCTCCCTCAGAGTCGCTGCACTACATATAACACAGAGCAGCAGCGGACAAGAGGACGAGGCCACAGTACAGTGACATATAAAGACCATAATACTGACAGTAACCTCTACTGTAAACTCAAAATACAGTTTTGATCTTTAAAGTGATTTGGATGAAATCTGTAAACAGTGGAGGTGCAGTCCTACAGCCCAGCTGTCATAGCCCAGACAACAGAAATAGAATTATACTACAGACTGATTGATAAAAAATCCTTCTGAAATACAACTACACCACCGAAATATGGATCAGTTTCCATAGTTACACTACCCTGTTAACACAGTTATAGTGCACACATTTCCATGATCACACTACATCCATTCCTGTGGTAAGGCTACACATATTTCCATATTACACTACGCCCATTTCCATGTTTCCACTACACCCATTCCTACTGCTATGCTACACTCATTTCCATGCTTAAACTACATTCATCCATGGGGTTGTGCTGCACACGCTGTGGCTATTTCCATGGTTGCAGTTTTCCATGGTTATGCCATACCAATTTCTATGATAAGACTACACTTATCATACACTCTCCACAGTTAAACTACACCCATTACCTTAATTACAGTAAACCCATTTCTGTGGTTATGCTTCACCCATTTTCATGATTATGTTAAACCATTTCCCATGCTAACACTACACCCATTTCAACAGTTAAACTACACCCATTACCTTAATTACACTACACCCATTTCTGTGGTTACGCTACATCCATTGTCAGTTATATTAAACCCTTTCCCATGCTAACACTACACACATTTCCATGCTAACACTACATCCATTTCCATGGTTACACTACAACCCTTTTCCATGGGTACACTACAGCCATTTCCATGGTAACATTACACCTGTTACCATAGTTAAGTTATACCAGTTTCCAAGGTAACCCTACAGCCATTTCCATGGTTACATTATAGTCATTTAATTGGTTATGCTACACTATGGCTTGGTTGTGTATTGTACTGAGTTGTGAGAAAAAGTCGAAGCGGCAAAAAATATTTAAAAAATTCAAGCAGGAAATGCAAAAAGTAGATGTGACGTGAGGATAATCAATTTTTACAGCACTTCATTTAATAACATTATAGTTTTGTGCATTTATAGATATAGATATAGATATATAAATAATGAAACAGTTGGCTTGCTTTAGCATTAACGGTAGCTATGGCCATACCCACAAATGGTAACTGTACAGTTATTTTCTAGCAGCAGATGACTTAATGGTGTCTGGAGGCATCCTGATATTAAATTTAATACTTTTAAAAAGTATTATTCTTCTGATGCCAGCTTAAGCGTAATTTGAGTTGTGGTGACAATATGCCAAATATAAAAACATTCCTCAGAGTGTCCTATAATCAAAACCTAAGGCCACTTAAAATTCAAATGCAAGACATTTCAATACTCCAATATTAATATAAGCAGAAGCGCGGTGTGTGTAAATGTGTAGATGTTACTGGGTCTGACCGGCCTGCCACACCACTGCATTCGTGTTCAGTGTGATTTTTTCTTGCTCTGGCCTATATAGTGTCCTAGTTTGCAATTAGGTCTGTCTCCTGTTAGGAGGGGCGGCGAAATGTGCACATGCAACTTTGGTGAAAAGAGAAACGTCAGCCTCACTGTGGCGGCTGCACAGTCCTCGCTGCTGAGGATGAAGTAGGTGGCTGTGAGTTTCCGTGAGTGAATCTGTTAAAATGAAAATCCCAGTAGGTGCTGAAAGGTTTACTTGAGGATGTGCGGGATGTAAGATCATATACACGCCCCATATGAATTCCGTAATAAGTACCTATGTAATATATAGTTATATATGCGCACACACACACACTCACAAACATACACATACTCACACACACACACACTCACACACACTCACACACACACACACACACACACACATTCTCACACGCACACATATATTACAAAAAAGAAACTGTTTTAAAAAAACACTTTAATGCTGCAGATTTTACATTACTTAATTTTATGTATGTAAATATGGAAAATTATCTTATATTAAATATTAAATTATCAATGACAGCATATCACAACTTGGGGAGTCGCACTAAATAACATTTTATAGTCACTATAAAATTAATCTTTTTATTCAGTTGTCTATTCTATTCTATTCCATTTTCTTTTCTAGGTTCTATTCTATTTTCTATTTGATTCCATTTTCTATTATATTTTCTATTCGGGGCAGCACGGTGGCGTGGTGGGTAGCACTGTCACCTCACAGTGAGGAGGGCCTGGGTTCAATTTCCTGGCCGGGTGACCGGGGTCCTCTTTGTGTAGAGTATCCCGGTGTCTGCGTGGGTTCTCCGTGGGTTCCTCTGGGTTCTCCGGTTTCCTCCCACCATCCAAAGACTGTCAGACTGATTGGACATGCTGAATTGCCCCTGGGTGTGAGTGACTGTCTGTGTCTGTCTGTTTGTCTGCCCTGTGATGGACTGGTGACCTGTCCAGGGTGTATCCTGCCCTCCGCCTGATGACCGCTGGGATAGGCTCCAGCGGCTTAGAAAATGGATGGATGGATGGATTTTCTATTCGATTCCATTTTCTATTCTGTTCTATTTTATGTTTGATTCCATTTTCTATTCTATTTTCTATTCAATTCCATTTTCTATTCAATTCTGTTTTCTATTTGATTCCATTTTGTATTCTATTTTCTATTCAATTCCCTTTTCTATTCTATTCCATTTTCTATTCGATTTCATTTTCTATTCTATTTTCTATTCTATTTGATTTTCTATTCTATATTCTATTCTAGTTTTTATTTGATTCCATTTTCTATTCTATTTTCTATATGATTCAGTTTTCTATTCTATTTTCTATTCTATTTACTATTCAAGTTTCTATTCTATTCCATTTTACATTCCATTTTCTATTCCATTCCCTATTCTATTCCATTTCCTATTCCATTTCCCATTCTACTCCATTTTCTAATCCATTCCATTTTTTATTCCATTTTTTATTCTATTCCATTTTGTATTCTATTCCACTTTCTACAACCCCAATTCCAATGAAGTTGGGACGTTGTGTAAAACATATATAAAAACAGAATACATTGATTTGCAAATCCTTTTCAACCTATATTCAGTTGAATACACTACAAAGACAAAATATTTAATGTTCAAAGGGATAAACTCATTTTGAATTTGACGCCTGCAACACGTTCCAAAGAAGTTGGGACAGGGGCGTGTTTACCACTGTGTTACATCACCTTTCCTTTAACAACACTCAATAAGTGTTTGGGAACTGAGGCCACTAATTGTTGAAGCTTTGTAGGTGGAATTCTTTCCTATTCTTGCTTGATGTACAACTTCAGTTGCTCAACATTCCGGGGTCTCCGTTGTCGTATTTTGCGCTTCATAATGCGTCACACATTTTCAAAGGGAGACAGGTCTGGACTGCAGGCGGGCCAGTCTAGAACCCTCACTCTTTTACTACGAAGCCACGCTGTTATAACACGTGCAGAATGTGGCTTGGCATTGTCTTGCTGAAATAAGCAGGATGTCCCTGAAAAAGACGTTGCTTGGATGCAGCATATGTTGCTCCAAAACCTGCATGTACCTTTCAGCATTAATGGTGCCTTCACAGATGTGCAAGTTACCCGTGTCACTAACACACCCCCAGACCATCAGAGATGCTGGCTGTTGTACTTTGTGCTGATAACAATCTGGACAGTCCCTTTCCTCTTTGGCCCGGAGGACATGACGTCCATGATTTCCAAAAACAATTTGAAATGTGGACTCGTCAGACCACAGGACACTTTTCCACTTTGCGTCAGTCCATCTCAGATGAGCTCGGGCCCAGAGAAGCCGGCAGCGTTTCTGGGTGTTGGTGATTTATGGCTTTCACTTTGCATGGCAGAGTTTTAACTAGCACTTGTAGATGGAGCGACGAACTGTGTTCACTGACAGTGGTTTTCTGAAG
>NC_051217.1:24837415-24857415 GCF_015220715.1 Pygocentrus nattereri | reverse complement strand
GGCAATTTAGCACGTCCAAATGGCCTAACTGCATGTCTTTGGACTGTGGGAGGAAACCGGAGAACCCGGAGGAAACCCACGCAGACCCGTGGAGAACATGCAAACTCCACACAGAGAGGACCCCGGTCACCCGGCCGGGGAATCGAACCCAGGCCCTCCTTGCTGTGAGGCGACAGCGCTACCCACCACGCCACCGTGCCGCCCTAAGATGATAACAGTAATGATAAAATAGTAAAGTGATAAAATTACAAAAAATGACACCAGTGAAAAAAGATAGAACAATAATACATCAAATCAAAGAAAACTACTAATCTAAAACTAAATAAAGTAAAGAGATGGAGATGCTTACAGACTAAATGTTTAAAATTGTTGATTCAAGTTTTGCTCAAAGACGTCTTATATATACGGCCCAAAGTTCCCCTCAGAGCGGCTCGGCACGACTCTGAGAGAGTTTAGAGTAATGCAGTTCCCTCAGAGTGGCTCAACCCGACTCTGAGACAATTTAGAGTAATACAGTTCCCTCAGAGTGGCTCGCCCCGACTCTGAGAGCATTTAGAGTAATACAGTTCCCCTCAGAGCGGCTTGCCCCGACTCTGAGACCGTTTAGAGTGATAAAGTTCCCCTCAGAGCGGCTCGGCACGACTCTGAGAGAGTTTAGAGTAATGCAGTTCCCTCAGAGTGGCTCAACCCGACTCTGAGACAATTTAGAGTAATACAGTTCCCTCAGAGTGGCTCGCCCCGACTCTGAGAGCATTTAGAGTAATACAGTTCCCCTCAGAGCGGCTTGCCCCGACTCTGAGACCGTTTAGAGTGATAAAGTTCACTCAGAGCAGCTCGCCCCTACTCTGAGATCGTTTAAAATGATGAAGTTCCCTAGGAGCGGCACGCCCTGACTCTGAGACTGTTCACAGTGATAAAGTTCCCCTCAGAGCGGCTCGCCCCGACTCTGAGACAGTTTAGAGTAATACAGTTGCCTCAAAGTGGCTTGCCCTGACTCTGAGACCATTTACAGTGATAAAGTTCCCCTTAGAGCGGCTTGCTCCGACTCTGAAACCGTTTATCGTAATAAAGTTCCCCTTAGAGCGGCTCGCCCTGACTCTGAGACTGTTTACAGTGATAAAGTTCCCCTCAGAGTGGCTCGCCCCGACTCTGAGACCGTTTATCGTAATAAAGTTCCCCTCAGAGCAGCTCGCCCCGACTCTGAGACCGTTTACAGTGATAAAGTTCCCCTCAGAGTGGCTCGCCCCGACTCTGAAACCGTTTATCGTAATAAAGTTCCCCTTAGAGCGGCTTGCCCTGACTCTGAGACCGTTTACAGTGATAAAGTTCCCCTCAGAGTGGCTCGCCCCGACTCTGAGACCGTTTATCGTAATAAAGTTCCCCTCAGAGCGGCTCACCCTGACTCTGAGACCGTTTACAGTGATAAAGTTCCCCTCAGAGTGGCTCGCCCCGACTCTGAGACCGTTTATCGTAATAAAGTTCCCCTCAGAGCGGCTCGCCCCGACTCTGAGACCGTTTAGAGTGATACAGTTCCCTCAGAGCGGCTCGCCCCGACTCTGAGACCGTTTAGAGTGATACAGTTCCCTCAGAGCGGCTCGCCCGACTCTGAGACCATGTAGAGTGACAAATTTCCCTCAGAGCCGCTATTATTGACTGTTAGAATTTTATCTGGCTTCTTCCCTTCTCTTTTCATTTGTTATCCTAATTTCTCTTCTCTTCTTCTCTCTTCTTTTCTTTTTCTAATGGGCATACCATGAAGGAAAACCATGAGAAAAGTCCTACGTGCCGAACCTCTGCTGAACACCTTTAGGATGAATTGGAGTGATACAGGTCCATCAAACACCTTTTATATAGTATTCATTAAGTAATTAAGCTTCTTTAAATACCTTTGGATGAGTTGCTGTGATGAAGCTCCACTGATTCCATGGAGTTAATGATCCATTACACATATGGAATGAGTTAAACTGATAAAACTCCACTGAACACTTGATTGTCATGTTCACAGAGCTCAGAGAAAATCACATTCAGGCCAAAAAATCTGGAGGTAACATAAAAATAACCTCAGTGAAGCTGGAATTATTTAAAAAATAACTGTGTACTATTCAGCCTTGGTGCATTTTTCTGTTTCCATCACCACTTTCCAACAATGAACTCCTTCTAATGAGGCATAATGAGACCCAATGAGATTCTCTTATGAGACCCTTTAGAACGCATGTTAAAAGCCTCTCTTACTAAGTGTTTGTCTTTAGAATGATTACAAAGGCACTTAAGGGGTGTCAGATCAAAGGGTTTTCTGTTTGATTAGCTTCACATGGAATCCGTTATCATCCTTCCACCCTCTGAGCATCTGCAGGAAAATTTTACCTGCTGCACTTCCTTCAACTCAGGAAGGGTGATGCAAAAATGTGGCTGTTTAATCAAAGCGCATAATACTGGACCCCATAATGAACCTCCTGGGCCCTCCAAATGTCTCAACATCAAAACTCTGGGGGCCCATTAAAACTTTATGCTGTGCTTTTGGGAAAAATAGACACTCAAATATGATCCCATTCCCAAAAAAATTGGGACACTGTGTCCAATGTAAATCATTCAAACCCTTCATTTTATTCAAAGTAGTACAAAGACAACAAATTAAATGTTGATACTGAACATTTTTATTGTTTTTTTTTTTTTTTATATATGCCGATTAGAATTTGACGCCAACAACACGTTCCAAAAAAGTTGGGACGGGAGCCTGTTTACCGCTATGTTTCATCACCTCTTCTTTAACAGCACTCTGTAAGCATTTGGGAACTGAGGAGACGCTGCTGTAGTTCTGAAAGTGAAATGTTTTCTGTTCTTGTTTGATACAGCATTTCAGCTGATCATCAGTTTCAGGGGCTCATTTGTCGTATTTTTTATTCCATAATGTGCTAAATGTTCTCACTGGTGACCGGTCTGGACTGCAGGCAGGTCAGTTTAGCACTCAGACTCTTTTAATATGGAGCAATGCTGCTGTAATACATCCAGAATGTGGTTTGAATACAGAATACGTGTTACCAAAACATTGTATATATCATTCAGCTTTAATGGCGCCTTCAGAGATGAGCACATCACCCATGCCATGTGCACTAATGCCCCCCTAAACCATCATGAACACTGGCTTTTGAACTGTGCACTGATAACAAGCTGAGTGGTTTTTGGCCTCGTCCCTTAGATACAGAGGTTTCTTTTAATGATATTATGTACAGTAGACAATGAAAAGCAGAAATTCTTTGCTATTTTATGTTGAGAAACGTTCTTCTTGAATTGTTGCACTATTTGATGGAGCAGTCTTTCACAGAGTGGTGGCGCCCTCATCATGTTTACTTCTGAAAGACCCTTTCTGAGATGTTCTTTATACCCAGTCATGTTATGGACCTGCTGCCAATTAAAGATCAGGTGTTTTGTAGCATTACACAAACTTACCAGCTTTTGGTACCCCTGTCCCAACTTTTTTGGAATGTGATGTTGGCATCAAATTCAAAATAGGCTTATATTTAATAGCAATATATAAAAAACAACAAAATTTCTCAGTTTCAACATTTGATATGTTGTCTTTATATTATTTTCATATAGTATTTATTACTATATATTTTTTTTTAAACTTTATTTACAAATACCGCGACCCTGACGGAGAATCGGCTTAGAAAATGGATGGATGGATGGATGGATATTTACAAATATAAAGTTTAAATAATTTGCACATCATTGTGTTTTTGTTTTAATTCACATTTTGCACACTGACCCAGAATCAGTGAACTTCTGTCTGTCTTTGATATTGTTACTGCACTTACTTTTTTAAATGGGTTCTGTATAGCACCAAAAAGGGTTCTTCTGTTGTGTCAAGCTTCACATTTTGCTGTTGAATAGAACCATTTTTAAAAAGGGTTCTATATAGATACATCCACAGCACATTCTCCATCAATCCTAAGAACCATTTCACCATGAAAAGGGTTCTTTTTAGACAATTAAAAAAATTATTTTTATCTCTATTTTTACCCAATTTTCTCCCCAATTTAGTCGTTTCCAGTTCCACCCGCTACGTAGGACTCCCCCAATCACACGATGCCACCAACACTAGGAGAGTGAGGCTGGCATAGGCTTCCTCCGAGACCTGTGAAACCAGCCGCCACTTCTTTTCGAACTGCTGCTCACGCGACGTCACAAAGCGCCAACAGCCAGGTCTGCTACGTCAGCTAACAGACGCCTGCATTGACTGGCATTGCGCTGAGTGATGGCCATCCTACCCACCCAGAGAGAGCGAGGCCCATTGTCTCTCTTGGACTCCCGGTGTAGCATCACCAGGGACAATTTTCTTTACTAAAGAAGAGTGTATTCAAAAATAACAGTGACAGAGAAGAACGCTCTCCAGTACAGTAGCGAGAGTAAACGTGTTGAGTCTCAGTTCCTCTCAGTGGTTCTTCCTCCAGCTCTGAGCAGTTTTTTCTTGCCCTCTGTGCTGTCAGTTTGCTCACTTAAGGCTGAGAACCGGATTTCTGTAAAGCTTTTGTGAGAACACTCGCTGTACAAAGTGTTACATACATAAATTAAACTGAGCTCAATTGTGTGTTTAGGGTGGACTGTCACTTTGATAACCTAGTGAGCAGCTCGAATTTCAGTTCTATAGAACTCAGACACATGAACAGACACACCTGCGCTGGAGGGTCTGACCACAGACTGACCGATACACTACACCACTACTGTCAGCATATGCCCTTCCTCTTTCCTTTTCTCTCTCTCTCTCTCTCTCTCTCTCTCTCTCTCTCTCTCACACACACACACACACACATACTCTCTCTCACCTTCTCTCTCTCTCTCTCTCTCTCACACACACACACACACACACATACTCTCTCTCTCTCTCTCTCTCTCTCTCTCTCTCTCTCTCTGTCTCTCACCCTCACCCCCCTCTCTTTCTCTCACCCTCACTCTCTCTCTCTCTCTCTCTCTCTCTCTCATAACCTCACTCTGTCTCTCTCTCTCTCTCTTGCTCTCTCTCCCACTCTTTTTAATCTCTTTATCTCTCTCCCTCTCGCTCTCTCTGCCTCTTCTTCATCTCTCTCTCTTTCTCTCTCGCTGTCTTTTGCTCTTTTTCTCTGTTCTCTCTCTCTCTCTCTCTCTCTCTCTTCTCCCTTTATCTCTTCTGGCACTCCACTGTATCCCACCCCCCATTCATAAGTCTACAGTTTTAAAGTGATAGTTCAGTTGACTTTCCCCCAAATGTGGTCGATCAGTGTTTGGTGTCTGAGGTTCTTTAGTTCTAGCACTGGAGCTTCGTGGCTAATGTAGCTAACAAACACTGAGAGCTAATATCCTTCCAGTGAGCTTTGCGCCAACTGCATGACTACAACTGTGTTGAGCTGTTAAATATGAAAATTCATCCTTCGTTATGACGGTCGCTGGGTTTAGCTGGGCTAATGTACTTTAGTTCAGACATAGCGGAACATTGATAACGGAACATATAGAAACTAAGGAAGCAAACGATGTTAGAGATAAAGGACAGAGGTTTCCCTTTAACCCAGCAACTCCTTCAGTCTGTGAAACCCATAACGTTTCACTCCTCGTTTCATCGTGTTCAGACCAATTATGGAGCTATTTTTAAACACATTCAGCTCTTCACACTGATGCTCAAACTGTAGCACTTATTCCACCAAGCAGGAGGGTTCAGAGCTTCTGCATCTACCAGAGGTTTAATCCAACACAGGAACCCAGCTCACCATCCCATACTGACCAACCGTCCTGCTGTACCATCACAAACACGGCACTCTCACATCGACAACCTCACTGTAACCGCATTATAACATCTCAGTCATAATTACATGAATTATAAGCGAATAATAATAATAATAATAATAATAATAATCTAACTTCATTTTTGGTACACGCTGTTTATTAAATAATGTTACAATACATGTAATGTAATGTTGTAATGTTACATTACATGTAAATAAGGAATGAAAATAGAAATAAGAGCAGAAAAACAATTAAAACCAAACAGATGATGCAATAAATTAAATTGAATATATATGTATATAAACAGTTCAGATGTAAACAGAGCAGCTCAGAGTGGTTTCTCTGTTCTAGAGAAACTTACTGAGTCAGAACTGTTCACAGTGTTGGTGATAGGAACCAGACATCCCTCTCTAAAAGCTCCTCACAGAAAGTTCCTACATGAAATGGTTCTGAATTCACTGCCTCATGACTGAGACGCTGTTTTATGATAGTTTAGAGAATTTAAACTCCATTCATGGTGGAGGGAGACATGCAGGACGCTGTGCGGCAAAATAGTCCCCAAAGAAATCTAATTATTCCAGATTTTCCAATATTTTCCATCATCAACATTCCATATAAACTCAGAAGACTCGTGTAGGTTCTCTGGTGGTTCTGGATGGTAAATAAAATGTCTATATCTGTGTTGTAGTCATGGCGACGCCTGGTTCCTATCACCACCACTGTAAAGACGTCTGAACCATTTCACACCAAACTACTCTGAACCTCTCTGATTACACCTCACACACTGAGTTAGGCAGAAATTCTGAAATTTGGTGGAACTCCCCTTCAACAAAGGGTGTATAGTTCTAAAGCTTGTTTAAATGTGCAGAACTGTTCCAGGATGCTTTTATCTGTGCTTATGTTTTTTGTATTAGTACCATCTACAGAAAAGACACCCTGCCAGAAACCTATTAGTTAATATAATATATTCTCTGTTTCTGAGGAAGTGTGTGTGTGTGTGTGTGTGTGTGTGTGTGTGTGTGTGTGTGTGTGTGTGTGTGTACGCGCAGCATGCTGAAATTTCCACGATGTTCTTGATGATAATTGTTTATTTACATTCTTGCGCTCTGCCGAGTGAAGCAGATTTTATCTGCTCTTCAAAAGCAGAAATGCAGGCGAGGAGACGCGGCTGTAATTACATTATAATTACACCAGAGTTAACTTTACCAAACTGGACCTTCAGACTTGCTTAAATACTCATTCTCACATTAACTATGTACTGAACTAACTCAGCTAAGGTGGTTATTTCAGAGGAAACACAGTGAGAGATTTTTAATTAAGGCAACCAACATTATTATATATAATTTTTGCAACCAACATTATTATATTGCTCACGTCTCTGGATGTAATTAACAGCAGCCAGAAGCCATAATTTTGTCAGTGCTTTAGTCCATATTTAGAGATTTTAGTATATTTTACATGCTGTATGTCAGAATCCACAGAGATTACTTAACAAGTAGTGCCAGTCTTTAGGGCTCACAGGCTACGTTCACATTACCAGGCTGGAGTGGCACAAATCCGATTTTTGCCCTAATCTGACTCAGATCTGATGTTTTCAGGGCTGTGTGGACACAAATCTGATCCTTTAAAATCTGACCTGAGCCACTTTCATATGTGGTCCTAGATCGGATACGTATCCGATTTGACCTTAATGTGATGCTCAGATCGGAATTCATGTGCTTTTTTCTACTACGCCATCATTCAGCGTTACCATGGCAACAACACCGAACAGACGTTAAAGCCTGTAAACGGTGGAAAAGCAGCTCATCTCACCTTTTTCTCCTTCGTCTGGCTCTAATAATGAAGCTGAGAGCTGATCAGAGTTAATGATCTTCTCAGCGAAGCTCGTTCTGCTCGTTAGTTTGTGCTGATGATGCAGTGATTCAGTCACGTGACGTTATTGAGTAGGATGAGCTCATGAGGCTCATTTCAGGACGTCGGTTCATCACATTAATGACATTTACTTAAACGAGTGTGAACCGTCGAGTCAGAGAGATCAGATCTGAGAAAAAAAATAATCAGATTTGAGGAATGAGGCTCATAATGTGAAGGTAGCTTTAGGTTGTGTTCAGACTGCAGGCAAATCAGATTTGATCCTCAATTCAGATCTTTTGAGGTGACTGTCCACAGAAATCATATCTGATTTGTATGTCCACACATGTGGTAACGATGTAGGCATCTGTAACTATGTAGCTACGCTAGTGAGAGGGATGGAGGTGCATCATTCAGAATTCTCTTCATAATCAGGAATCTTTGACACTCTTCTGGAATCCCAGCACTTCATCACCCTAGATTTGATGGCTTCGTTGTTTAGTACTAAGTGATGTAAAAGACACTTTGAAGTCAGATTTGAGCGTTGAGACTGAGACGCATCTGTAAACATCTGATCGTGTTTTTTGCTGTTCAGACCAAAAAAAATTAATCTGGATATGCAAAAAGTAGATTTGTGCTGGAGCCAGAGCACTCTTACTCTTTGTAGCGTCAGTTTTTAAGGCTCTTACTCTTTGTAGCGTCAGTTTTTAAGGCTCTTACTCTTTGTAGTGTCAGTTTTTAAGGCTCTTACTCTTTGTAGTGTCAGTTTTTAAGGCGCTTACTCTTTGTAGCGTCAGTTTTTAAGGCTCTTACTCTTTGTAGCGTCAGTTTTTAAGGCGCTTACTCTTTGTAGCGTCAGTTTTTAAGGCTCTTACTCTTTGTAGTGTCAGTTTTTAAGGCTCTTACTCTTTGTAGCGCCAGTTTTTAAGGCTGTTACTCTTTGTAGTGCCAGTTTTTAATGCTTTTGCTGTTGGAAATGTTGGTCTTTCGTGCTCAGTTTTTTTTGGGGCTCTTACTCTTAGTAATGTCAGTCTTTAATGTTCTTACTCATGGTAATATTGGCCTTTAGGGCTCTTAATCTTGGTAACAGTGGTGTCTATGGCTTGTACTCTTGTTCATGTCAGTCTTTAGGGCTATTACTATTGGTTATATTGTACTTTAGGGCCATTCGGTAGGCTTCTCACTCTTCTAACTTTTTTCCTCTTTAGAGTGTTGGAGAACGTAGAATGCAGTAATGTGCAGGACTAGATTTTGGATGCACCTGCCACTCAGATTTTATTCTTTTGGGTCAGAACACATCAGCCAATCAGCCATTTCAGCTAAGACGGCTTCAAGAACAATTTTCTTTGCCCAAAGAGATTCATGCTTTGATTGGTGATCGTTCTCAATCAGTGACCTTCTTCTGCCTGAAACTATCATGAGTAAATGTACACAAATCACAGCATAAATGCTCCAGTTTTCTCTCTGAGTCTCCACCTGTCTCCATTACACCAAACCCCCTTGCTCTCCTCAGCTATCATCACAGGATCTGAGCTGAAACTTGTTTCAGACTGCCAGCATTTCGTATGCACAACTGTGCATCATTTCTGTTGTTGCTGAAATCTATCAATTACGCTCGCTGGTCTGAATTAATCCGGCTTCTAGCTTGGAAATGTGTCTCACCCCATTGATTTCAGTATTGGATTGCTTTACTCCTGTGAAAAAACTCCTCTTAGCAGAGATTCCGCTCAATAAAATGGAAAGTATAACATATTTTAACATTTGGAAAAAAATGAGAAAAAAGCAATAGCAAACGCTATATTTCCAAAAGTATTGAGCAACATCCCATTCTTAGTCCACAGGGTTTAATATGATGTCGGCCCACCCTTTCCATCTACAACAGCTTCAACTCTTCTGGGGAGGCTTTCTGCAAGGGTTAGGAGTGTGTTTATGGGAATTTTTGACTGTTCTTCCAGAAGTACATTTGTGAGGTAAGACAATGATGTTGGACGAGAAGGCCTGGCTCACAGTCTCCTCTCTAATTCATCCCAAAGGTGTTCTAAAGGTGTTGAGGTCAGGACTCTGTGCAGGCCAGTCAAGATCTTTCACACCTAACTGGCTCATTCGTGTCTTTATGGGCCTGCTTTGTGCACTGGTCATGTTGGAACAGGAAGGGGCCGTCCCCAAACTGTTCCCACAAAGTTGGGAGCATAAAATTGTCCAAAATCTCTTGGTGCTGAAGCTTTAAGAGTTCCTTTCACTGGAACTAAGGGGCCGAGCCCAACTCCTGAAAAACAGCCCCACACCATAATCCCCCCTCCACCAAACTTTACACTCGGCACAATGCAGTCAGACAAGTACCGTCTCCTGGCAACCACCAAACCCAGACTCATCCATTGGATTTCCAGATGGAGAAGTGTGATTGGTCACTCCAGAGAACATGTCTCTACTGCTCTAGAGTCCAGTGGCAGTGCTTTAAACTACTGCATTCATGCTTTCCATTGTGCTTGGTGATGTAAGTCTTGGATGCAGCTGCTCAGCCATGGAAACCCATTCCATGAAGCTCTCTACGCTGTTCTTGAGCTGATCTGAAGGCCACATGAAGTTGGGAGGTCTGTAGTGATTGACTCTGCAGAAAGTTGGCGACCTCTGTGCACTATGCGCCTCAGCATCCACTGACCCCGCACTGTCATTTTATGTGGCCGACCACTTCCTGGCTGAGTTGCTCTCGTTCCCAATCACTTCCACTTTGTTATAATCCCACTGACAGTTAACTGTGGAATATTTAGTAGTGAGGAAATTTCACGCCTGGACTTGTTGCACAGGTGGCGTCCGATCACGGTACCACACTTGAATTCACTGAGCTCCTGAGAGCGACCCATTCTTTCACTAATGTCTGTAGAAGCAGTCCGCAGGCCTAGGGGCTTGGTTTTATACACCTGTGGTCATGGAAGTGATTGGAACACCTGAATTCAATGATTTGGATGGGTGAGTGAAAACTTTTGCAAATATAGTGTAGAATTCATTTAGACTTTTTAGGTGGGAGGAGGCATTCTGATCATTCTGACGACCTGAATCATCCACACTTAAAATAGGGTTCTTTAGCAAAGAAAATGGTTCTGTATAGAACCCTCAAAGAACACTGCATGATAAAGTAGTTCACTGCATGCTGACATGGTTCTTCAGACTGATGGAGCATGTATTGTATATGGTTCTTTGTAGAACCTTTTTTGAAAATGGTTCTATATAGCATTGGAAAAGGTTCTTTTAGGTTCTTTAATTTTTATTATTTTGTATTTTATACAAGCCTTATATCTCAAAAATAACACTATATAATAACGATGCTTCTTCAAGGATTCTTTAGTAAAGAAAATGTTTCTATATAGAACCTTGTTCTTCAGATTCATGGAGAATGTGTTGTAGATGGGTCTATGTAGAACCTTTTTGAAAATGGTTCTATATAGCACCAGAGAGGGTTCTTCTCTTGTATACCAGCATGATATCATAACAATAGTACATTCTTAAAAATGATGGTTCTTAAGATTTTCTTAAGAAGATATTTGAAAACGTCTTAAGTTTTTTTTTGAGAAATCCATTTAAGAATGTTGGGCCTTGTTCTCCAGTATCTCTCTAAGTTTGTTCTTAAGTGTGCTTTTGAGAAAGGACCTAAGAAGAAGTCTACATCAGATTCATGGCGTGTTCTTCAAACGCAGAAGTGCTCTCACCTTTGTGCTCTTGCCTGTGTGGTCTACACAGAGCTATAATGTTGTTCTTAGAACTATAAGAACTTCATAAGAATGTTCTTAAACATAATTCACTTAGGAAGTTCTCCAAAATTCTCTTCAGATACTGTATTATTTCTTAAAATCTTCTTAAGAAAATCTTAATGTTTTCTTATGTAGGCTGTGTTGCATTTCACAGCTTCCCATAAACAACATGAGGTGCATGTTGAATTTGTATTAACAGTTTTTCCTAGTATTTAGTTTAATCCATTCAGAGGAGCAAAATATGGGAAAACCTCAAATCAAGCATTTAAAAAAACTGCAAACAAGAAGGTGACTGAGGAAGAAACAGCCAACAGGAAGAAAAATCCTCTCAGAAAATCTGATATTTGTGGGGTGACGGTGGAAAGCAGGAGACGAGGACAAGGAACACAGATGGAGCATCTGAGTTTGATAACTGATTTAGAAGCTCTTAAAAGATCTTATCAACTATGACAAGTCTGTTGTAAGGGTAGTAAAGCAATAAGCCAAGTAATAAGATTGCAGTTTCATCACGGGGAAGTGTGTTGGTTTATCTATCTGGTTTATCTATTTTGGTTTGTCTATCTGAATTTTCATGACCAAATCATAAGGCAAATTATTCAGTAACTGCATGAAATTAATGCATTTTTATTTTATTTGTTTATTGATTTATTGTAAAAGCTCCCTCAGATTAACAGAACATGTGTTTTATGATCTACACATATTACTATATGCTTACAATTTACTGCTGAAAGCCAAAAATCTCAGACGCTCTTTGTGTTATTTTATAAAAGTAATGTTTACAGAGCAGATCACTGAAGACACGCCGTCTGTTTATAGTTTATAGCCCAGATTTGGGGTAAACGGGTCGACTTTCAGTAGAAAAACAAACTGTGTTCAGCCTTTTTTATTATAAGGGTTTAAAATGACATCACCGTCTATTTTAAGTGACCCTTATTAGTCATTTACTATTAAGACCCTTATTAGAAATTTCACCTCCACATTTAACCCATCAGTGGGGTGAAACACCACATACACACTAGTGAGCACACACACACTAGGGCGTAGTGAACACACTTGCCCAGAGTGGTGGGCAGCCCTATCCACAGCACCCAGGGAGCAGTTGGGGGTTAGGTGTCTTGCTCAAGGACACCTCACGTACTGTCAGCTCAGTGGATCGAACCGGCGACCTTCTGGTCACAGGGCTGGTTCCCTAACCTGCAGTCCATGACTGCCCTGTGAAAGAAAAGAAGACAGTCACAGCCTCATACGATGCCCAGCTTCTGAATGTAGCTTATGAAATATGAAAGCTATGAAGAACATGACGAAGTATGTTTTAGAACCACTGGTGGTCTCAAGGAGTTGAAGAGGTTTTTTTTTCTTAAGAGTGAAGTTAAAAGACACTTATTTAAGAAGATTTTCCTTCTTAGGCCTCTTCCTTCTTAGGCCTCTGTAAATCCAGCCTCAGCAGGCTGGAGCTCCACCACGTCTGAAGCTCTCCATCACGCTGACACCAAAAGACTCGTGCATGTACAGTCAGCGAGTGTGTGCGTGGGTGGGCATCTGCTGGGGGGGTGTCACACCTTTTCTACCATATGGGCTGGTTGCCATGGTGAGGGCAACTCATTCCACAGGCATTTCTTCCTGTTTTCCTTTTTTTCCGTACACATGGAGACAGGTCCAGGGAAATGTGCATGTATGTGTGATCTTGAGGAAAAAGAACCTCAGAGGGTTCTTCTATTTTTACAAGCTTGACTTTGTGACAAAAGCAGAACCTTCCTATATAGAACCCTGTACAGCACATGCTCCATCAATATCTTCACCATGCAAAGAACCCTTTAAGCGTTAATAAATAGAACCATTGCTATTATTAAAGACAGAGAACCATCTCTTTTAAGTGTGTAGCTCAGATAGGCTTTGGGGTTTGTTTTATGCACATGCTAGAGACCTTAGAACCTGTAGGTTTTGGTAAAAAAAGGGTCCGTCTGTTTTTACAAGCTTGACATTGGGACAAAAGCAGAACCTTCCTATATAGAACCTTGTACAGCACATGCTCCATCAACATCTTCACCATGCAAAGAACCCTTTAAGCGTTAATAAATACAACCTTTGCCTTTACTAAAGACAGAGAACCATCTCTTTTAAGTATGAAGCTCAAATGGGATTTGAGGTTTGTTTTATTCCTGTGCTAGAACCCTCAGAACCTGTAGTTTTTGGTAAAAAGACTATGGAGAAATTGATTTATGTCTCTGATGCTTTACTTACAAGTGTCTTGCACTGAAAGTCAGTAGACATCGAAAAGTTAAAGTTTTAAAACAGAGATTAAAGCCTAATATCAGGATTATTCACTTAGAACCTGAGAGGGAGTGTGTCATTGTGAATTACCATCACCAATAACATGTGTTGGTGTGATTTGGTGGCCGTAGATCATCACAGCCGTGATGTTATTCGTGATAACTCACTCCTCGAGTGCTCTACTGCTTTAATACAGCAGTTAAATAAATACAGTAAGAAATGAATAAACTGGCAGTGAACGCTGCGTTTAATGTCTTAATGTTCAGTTCCTAATTATAGTTCCTTAACGAGCAGCGTTGTTGCTACGTCAGAGTAACGAGCTCTGCCCACTCGCTACCCAGCCGGCAGTTTGATATCCAGCTCCAGACAGAACGACTGACAGTTTGCGAATTTAGTGTCGTGTCATCTTCAGAGTCTGATCAAATCGGCTGTCGGTCAGATGTGACCTTAACTGTGTCCATTTTCTGTTTGTGGAAAAGTAAGAAGTGAAATTGTTCAAATGGCTTGAGCGTCTCCTACAGCTGTCAAAGTCGTTGCTTAGCAACGGCGTCTTAGTGGAATGATACAGTGTTTGTGATAAACTTGTGATGTTGTGGTGAAATAACAGTTAGAACGTCTCACAACCATTCAGCTCGTGTGGCTGGAACTCACTGTTGTATAATGTAATTCTAACATGCTGCGTCGTAGTTCAGGTTTATTGGGTTTACAATTTACTACATCAAAGGGTTCATATCAGAATTTTTCTGTTTAAAACATTTCTGGATTTTCCTCGTCAGGTCACAAATATATTATTTCTCATGTTTATGTAATGTTTATTCCATTTAAGAAATTGTGAAGTCTCTGGTATTCTGGCATAATTTAAATTTTAAAAATGGCATGAGATCCAGCAAGCTGTTGGGATTTTCTTCCAATTGTACATCACAACAAAGGAATGTTCCGCTAGAATAACCATACCTTCACCTCCCATGGGATGTTGTAGTACCATGATGCACATAAACAAGAAAAACCATGCTGTCATAGGATGCCAGAGGCCGGATTCACAAAAGCTTTCTTAAGAAAAAAACTTGCAAAGCAAGTCTACTTTGCATTTTTACCACAGACAGACAGACAGACAGACAGACAGACAGACAGACAGACAGACAGATAGATAGATAGACAGACAGATAGACAGATAGATAGACAGACAGACAGACAGCTATAGATAGATAGATAGATAGATAGATAGATAGATAGATAGATAGATAGATAGATAGATAGATAGACAGACAGACAGATGGACAGATAGATGGACAGACGGACAGATAGATAGATAGATGGACAGACGGACAGATAGATAGATAGATAGATAGATAGATAGATAGATAGATAGATAGATAGATAGATAGATAGATAGATAGATAGATACTTTATTGATCCCGAAGGAAATTTAGGCATCCAGCAGCAACAACACAATACAGTAAGAAACATATTCAACATCTATTAAACATATTAAACATCTATTAAGAATAGAAAATATATAAGGGTATAAAAACTTTCTGTACAAGGTAAAGAACTTTCCGTAGATGGAGCAGTGCAGTAGATTTTGCTAACAGCCAATAAATAAATTTACAGAGCAAAGTGTAAGGTGCAAACGACATTGGTTATAAAAGTGACTGATGTGCCATAGAATTATTAATATGTACATGTAAAAAATATAGTTCTGTAAAGTGAATATGTGAATATATGAATGCCACACCATGAGTAAATGTACTTGAGTGTAAGAGAGGTTGGGGAAGTGTAATTGTGAATAAATAATTAAGTGGTTGAGTAGTTGAATAATGTCCATGTAGTGTGGGTTAAACGCAGTCAGCAGCAGCATCCCGTCCCCGATGGGAGGAATGGAAGAGTCTGATGGCACTCGGAATGAATGATCTTCTGAGTCTGTCTGTTGTGCAGCTCTGTGACAGCAGTCTGCCACTGAACACACTCCTCTGCTTCATGATGATGGTGTGAAGTGGGTGACTATCATTGTTCATGATGGAAAGCAGTTTATCCAAAGTCCTCCTATCTGCTATTGTAACCAGAGAGTCCAGCTCCACTCCCACCACTGCCCCGGCCCTCCTGACCAGCTTGTCCAGCCTTGATGCATCTCTTCTCTTCATGTTGCCTCCCCAGCAAACCACAGCGTAGAAGAGAATGCTGGCCACGATTGAGTGGTAGAACATCTGCAGAAGCTTCTTACAGATGTTAAAGGACCGCAGTCTCCTCAGGAAATAGAGCCGACTCTGTCCTTTCCTGTACAGGGTGTCCATGTTTGTTGACCAGTCCAGTTTGTTGTCCAGATGCAGACCAAGGTACTTGTAGGTCTTGACCGTCTCCACATCAACCCCCTCAATGGAGACTGGCTGCAGGGGTAGTCCAGACCTACGGAAGTCCACCACCAACTGGATGGGATTAAAAGCACTGGAGAAATAAAAAAACATGATTCTCAAGGCACTATTCCCCTTGTCCAGATGAGAGTAGGTTCGGTGGAGGAGGTAGGTGATGGCATCCTCGACACCAGTCCTCTCCCGATAGGCAAACTGGAGAGGTTCCAGTGCATGCTGTACCTGGGGTCTGAGAAGAGGGAGAAGCAGTCGCTCCATGGTCTTCATAATGTGGGACGTCAACGCAACTGGCCTGTAGTCGTTGAGCTCACTGGGGTGAGGTTTCTTGGGAACAGGGACCAGGCATGAGGTTTTCCACAGCGTGGGAACCCTCCCCAGCTGCAGGCTCATGTTGAAGATGTTCGACAAGGGTAACCCAAGTTCAGAGGCGCAAGCCTTAAGAAGTCTTGGCCTCACCTTGTCAGGTCCAGCTGTCTTCCTTGATCGGAGTCTCCTCAGCACCCCTGTGACCTGGTCTGCAGAGAAGTGGGGGGGGGGGGGGGGGGGGGGAGGTGGGGGGATGGACTGGGTGTGCTGACAGTCTGTGGGAGGGAGATGTGTGCAGCACTGAGAAGAGGGAGTGAGGTGTCCGGAGGGGCAGAGGCTGAGGTTGCTGTGATGGCAGGGCAGACAGAAGCAGATGAGGATGAAACTGAACAATCAAACCGGTTATAGAAGAGATTGAGTTCGTTCGCTCTCTCCACACCTCCAGCTGTTACACTGTCACTCCTTAGCTTGCATCCTGTGATTGTCCTCATACTGTCCCAGACCTCCTTCATGTTGTTATCGTGTAACTTCTGCTCAACCTTCTTTCTGTAGGTCTCCTTAGCCTCCTTTAAGCAGGACTTGAGTTCCCGCTGAACATTCCTTAGCTCCTCCTGGTTCTTGTCTTTAAAGGCCCTCTTCTTTTTGTTTAAGAGGTCCTTTACATCACTTGTAATCCAGGGCTTGTTATTAGGAAAGCAGTGAACAGTTCTTACAGGAAGTGTCCATGCAAAAGTTCAGATAGTCAGTTGTGCAGTCTGTTACCCCCTCAATGTCCTTGCTGTGAGAGTCATGCAGCACACTCCAGTCTGTGGATGCAAAGCAGTCCCTCAGGGTCTCCTCTGCCTCCTTAGACCACTTCCTGAAGGAGCATGTTGTTGATGGTTGCCTCATCACAGAGGGTTTGTACCGAGGCTGCAGGAAAACCAGATTGTGGTCAGATTTTCCAAGTGGGGGCAGAGGGATGGCCGTGTATGCATCGCTGATGTTTGCATACAGGAGGTCAATTGTCCTGTTTTTCCTGGTGGGACAGTCCACATACTGGGTGAATGAGGTCAGTGTGGAGTCCAGCGTGACGTGGTTGAAGTAACCAGACAGTGCGACGAAGGCATCCGGGTGTTGTGTCTGAAGCCTAGCGATGGTCGCGTGTATGACGTCACATGCCACCTCTGCGTCCGCTTGGGGGGCAAGTACACACAAACAACAATGGCGTGTGAAAACTCCTGCGGGATGTAATATGGTCTTAAACTCACCGCAAGCAGTTCAGCTCTGCAGCCCCTGAAGCTGCGCCTCAGCTCCGTTGGAATGGGGTGCATCACGCCAGCGCGGCTCTTTGTTCTCAGCGCGAGAAGTTCTTCCCTCGAGTAAACAAAGTTTCTGCAGCCCTTATGCAGATTCTGGCGATCCATATCCATGGGATACATAAAAACACAAACTACGACGTAGTAAGAGACGAACAAGGAAAGTAAGGAATGAAAAAAGGAATGAAAAAAGTTCACTTTAGGTGAACCGCTACACGGAGCTGCTGGAAGGCTGCCGCTCGCGTCGGCGCCGGAAGTCTGTCGACAGATAGACAGATAGACAGACAGACAGACAGTTAGACAGACAGACACACAGACAGATAGACAGACAGACAGGCAGACAGACAGACAGACAGATTCAGCTTTATTGTTATTGCTCAATACAAGGCAGTCAAATGCAGTTTGCATCTACCAGAAGTGCAAATAGTAGCAATAGTGCAAAACGGACAGTGCAAATGTGCAATAACAGGCAAAAATATGACGTATCTATGAAATAACTATATGAACAATATATACACAATTATAGACACATCTACAACCCCAATTCCAATGAAGTTGGGACATTGTATAAAACATAAATAAAAAACAGAATTCAACCTTTATTCAATTGAATACACAACAAAGACAAGATATTTAATGTTCAAACAGATAAACTTTATTGTTTTTTGCAAATATTCACTCATTTTGAATTTGATGCCTGCAACACGTTCCAAAGAAGTTGGGACAGGGGCATGTTTATCACTGTGTTACATCACCTTTCCTTTTAACAACACTCAATAAGCGTTTGGGAACTGAGGACACTAATTGTTGAAGCTTTGTAGGTGGAATTCTTTCCCATTCTTGCTTGATGTACAACTTCAGTTGCTCAACAGTCCGGGGTCTCCGTTGTCGCATTTTGCGCTTCATAATGCGCCACACTAATGCAGGCCAGTCTAGTACCCACACTCTTTTACTACGAACTCACACTGTTGTAACACGTGCAGAATGTGGCTTGGCATTGTGTTGCTGAAATAAGCAGGACATCCCTGAAAAAGACGTTGCTACAGCCTACAGCCGTTTAGCTCCACCCAGCTCCACCCCTACAGCACATTAGCTCCGCCCATTCAGACTATAGCCGTTTAGCTCCACCCATTCAGTCTACAGCAGTTTAGTTCCACCCATTCAGCCTATAGCACATTAACTCCACCCATTCAGCCTATAGCACATTAGCTCCACCCATTCAGACTACAGCACATTAGCTCCACCCATTCAGTTTACAGCAGTTTAGCTCCACCCATTCAGCCTATAGCACATTAGCTCCACCCTTTCAGACTACAGCACATTAGCTCCACCCATTCAGACTACAGAAGTTTAGCTCTGCTCCAGGCATCTATCTGTACATCTATCTATCTATCATTGCTATAAGTCGACTTTAGGGAGGAGAAATGCAAGAAAATTGTATAAATGTATAATATGGGCTCTTTAATTTTACTAATGAGACACAGCTTTACATTTAGAAATGATGTTTATTCATATATAAGCTCTGTAAGCACATCTCCCTGCTATCGGATCAAAACCTCGTATCTCCAAAACACCAACTTTACAGGAGAAGGAAAAAATCTACTTTACCTTCAATGTAAATCAATGTAACCAAATTTTTTCCAAGTCATTTTGGGCCGTTTCTTTTGGTCCCTTCATCATGAAATTTACATACAATATAAAGGAACACAAATGATGTGAAAAACTGAAAAATGGAGATAAGAGGTTTTATGTATATAGCGGGTTGATTTTTATTCATGTTTTATTTGTTTTATTAAGACTCTATAAACACTTATTCCTATTATATGTTGCTTATTCTTTATTGTCAATAGCCTGTCAGCGCACAGGTGTGTGCGTAGGCCACGCCCGTCGTATCCATAAGCGCCGCCCCCTTTCTGCCTCTCCAGCTCGCGGCGATTGAGTCGTTTCCCAACGCGAGGCAGTTCGCAGCTGAAGAGCGCGTGGATATCACTTCTCCTTTTCCTCCTCTTCCTCCTCTTCTCCTCCTCCTCTCCCTTTTCCTCCTCTCTTCGATCTGAGCGCGTGAACCGGAGAGCAAACTGGAGCCATGGGTCTCAGCGCGTGAGAGAGACAGACAGAGACAGAGAGAGGGGGGGATAAAGTTCCAGCAGGAGCAGCTCGAGGTTCAGGTAAGGAGCCGCGTTTGGTTTGAAGTGGCTCCCTGTTCGAATCGTCCGTTCCACCTTAAGTGGTGCTCTATTTAATAGCGCAATATTGCACTATTTAAGGGCTAACCCAGCTTACTTACTCACGCGGTGTGTCTTTTCTGAGTGGAAGTGCGCGCGCGCGTCTCGTGCGCTAAAACGCGCAGCGATACACTTCATGGCGCGAGCTGTGCAGCTGGTCTGGGTGGGTTTCTCTTGTTTTAT